>NC_138146.1:11447011-11574511 GCF_964199315.1 Orbicella franksi
ACCAAATGAAAGAAACGTGACAGGAAGTTCAATAACAATAAATTTTCATTCAAGATGAGGCAAAAAAATTATCTAAAGGCATAAAAATGTTAAAAATTTCGCAGACGTGCTTCGCTGCATGACCACATGTTCAGATTAATTCTTCATGCTAAAGCGAAAGGTTGAGATTTTGCTGACAAGTTTTGCAGTTATTTTACTGGCCATTGCTTAACCAATTGTTCTAAAAGTTGAATTCAACTTTGAAGTTATACTGTACATTACCATTGTTGTTTTCTTAAGTCCAGGAAGTGGCCTTAAATCCGCAATCTGTATTCAAAACTCACTTGAAAGCGCACCAGAAAGGTTTGAGGACTGTGAACACCTTGATCTCCCATTCTGAGGCCACCTAAACATCGATTTATGTTTTTCTTTCCATTTTAAGTGCCAAAGAAGTAATTTCTCCATTTTAGGAATGAAAACAAGACCCTGGAAGTTTGTAGATTTGACCCGCAACGCGCCATGATTACCTGCACTTTTTGAGGGCATGATTTTAAGATGAAAAACCATCTTTCTAGGACCTCTAAGGTCTTCTAAAAATATGCTCAGAAAGTCGATTATGATTGGTTTATTTGTCCTTAACAACAACAGAACAATAGGAGAACCAAAACATCTTCAGAGAGGGTAAGAAAGGCAATTGTCCTCACGTGCTTTTTTACGGCCGGTTATGGTCGGCACAGGAAACTGGGGGTGGGTTTTCGCACGACCTGTTACGGCCGGCACAGGAGTCAATAGGTTAAGAACCAAACTGAAGTTTATTTCTTTTTTTGGTAATCATCATCTATATCTCCTTTATAGAAATTAAGAACCTAATTAAGAACCTACCTAGCCTAAATTGCCAATAACTACCCCAAAATACAAGAACCTATTTTGCCAGACTTCAAAAAATGTAGGTTCTTACACGCGGGTTTTTACTCTACGATCAACATTTAAAGGTAACATTTACCAGACTGTAGCATTTTCACAAAAATGCCAGAAAATTCCATCTGAGTTCAGTCTTTGAGTTTGAAGCCACATTTTAGTGTCTGTCGTGAGATTGAAGAACTTCAAACTTGTTGTGGGCCAGCACAGGAATCAACTGCAGTTATATTTCTGGGAAAAAAAGGCTTATTACTGATAAATATTGAGAGGGGTGGTATCAGGTGATCAAGGTCCTAGTTAGACAAGAAATGTAATTCATGTTTTCTAGGTGTCAGAGTTACAGAATGCTGGCAGACAAATGCTGTTAGTCACCAGTGGAGCAGTGGCATTTGGAAAACAGAAGCTTAGACATGAAATTCTTCTTTCTCAGAGTGTTCGTCAAACACTTAAACCACAAGACTTCCTGAAGGTACACTAATTTGAAGTTCTTTTTATACTATTTTCCACAAGTTGTTCACAATCTTTCTTATGCTGGATGTTACAATTAAGTCAGTTATGTTGGTGAAACCACCAGACACTTTTCAATGCATTTTTTTATGTGAACATGTAGCACTTGTTCTTGGACATGAAAAATTCTTAACATGTTAATTCAAAGCGGCTACATGTGCACTTGTAGTTTAAGCAGTTTTGGAGAAAAACATACATTCACTGTTGGGTTATTCTGTGATATGCCGGTTCATGAAAATTTAATGATTTGAATCCTGCTAATTTTGACTTGATATGTACAAAACAACACTGTTTATTTGCAAATCACTCCTGACCTCAGATTTCTGAAATAAAAGGGCAAAATAAGTGCGTATGTCAGAAATTGAACTTGATATCAGGTTACAATATTTGTGTGATCACTAAGTGTAAAATAATTTGATGGCTTCAAGTGTTGTTAGAAATCTTGTGCATGGTTTCTGGAAAATTAAATGGTGTGAATGCTTGCTTTCTACATATATTATTGAATGAAAGATTTCAATATCAAGCATTCATCTGAAGTGAAAAGCTGCAAATAATGTAATGAGTAGTTGAGTAATGCTTGATAACTATACTTATAAATAAAGTAACATTCTGGATCATGGCAGACAGGGTGAAAGAACTTGCAACAAGTGAGTTGACCTTTTGAGGCAATGATTTGATGTCAACTAGTTTAATTTTTTCTGTCAACATCAAGATCAGTAAGACTTATTTACACTGCTAGCAGTACAATAAAGTTGCATAGTGGATAATCAAATTTTTAGAAGTGCTTGTTTCTATGTGCCTTGATTTGAATTTTGAGCAAAAGTGAAGAACAGTTCCCTGAAAAAGCTGCTGGTTGTCTGTCAGTTTACCAACATATAGGCCTACAGGTGCCATCAGTTAGGCAAGTGAGATTTCTGTAGTGACGCTACCTCTCCAGGTGTACAGTTCAGTTGAGTAAGGTAGAGTCCTAATCTTAACAGATTTCATTTGCCACTTAGTATTTTTGTGTAAAATTAAAGTTCATCAGTAAACTGGTAATTAACAAATAAAGAAGCCTCAACTGTGCTCTGGTTCTGTTGTAAAGCATGCAGGAAGCGGTAGAGCATGAAAGAAGTGTAGGGGGAACAAGAGACATAGTCGAGTGCTTCTGCTTCCTAAGTGCTTTACAACAGAACAGAGCACAGTCGATTTCCACAACATTCAGCAAATATTTTCATACCAAACTTTATTTTCCAAACCAGGAAAAGTGGTGTCAACATGCATCTGTTCTCTAATAAGTCATGCTAAAATAAGCCAATAACAATCCTTGTTAGAATTGTTCAAATAACTTGATTGGCTAATGAGACAACAGCTGTCAATCACAAACTGGACATCAGCAAAGCTTTTGGTTTCGAGTTGCTTTTGAGTGAAGTGCGATTGCTTCAAAGTTCGTGTTAGTTTGATTTCAAACTAAGAATATAAGTGTTTCTTGTCCAGAGGAATCTGACCACACTGTGGCTCATGAAAATGTGTACTTTTCTGGTGGAAATTACAAAGGAAAGAGCTCAAAGCTTGCAGATGAAAATGCAAAAATTACCTATCAGACTAACCTGCCACAGATTTCTTTTATCGATGAAGTATTTTTTAAATTTATTGAGCCAAAAAGGCAGAGCATGTAAGTTGGCCTTGACAGCCAGGGATGCCTGAATACTTGCCACTTAGAAATGTTGTTTACTTTGATTTGAAATATAAAGAGAGAATAGGTTGATTGTACATCAGTCCTATCCATATCTTGACAATTACCAATAACAAGTCCTGCTAACGTACATGTACATTAGTGTAGCGGCTAACAGCTTCAGTTGTTCACTTGGTGATACAAGCATGAAATTTGGCAAGAACATTCTAAATTGTCTATTCTTTCATTCTAGTCGATTAGCCACTTGAAATTCGCTTTAACAAGAGTTTTTTTTTCAAAATGGCTAACAATGGGTGCGATGTGTTAAAATGGCGGCCATTTTAAATTATATCTTTACTTCCAACCCATCTTGAAGCAACATTTGAGCAGTTTATTACTCCCTTATTACAACGTTTTACTGCCAGCATCCTTTAAATACAATTGATTATTCCATACATCTTCCAGTTTCCGAAAATGGAAAAACAATTCTAAAGAATTCTTTCTTTAACCGGCGCTGATCTCATAGCACTGTTCAGGTTACATTATGTGCCTATCCGGTATTTAGTACGGTAATACAATACGCCCAGCAGTTTCTTAGCTGGGTAATTCCCAAACAATTTTTTTAAGTAATCTCTGATCTCGTATAAGTTTCAAATACACAAGTTACATTACATGCCTACTTCAACCGAATTCTGATATTCAGGTCGGCAATTCATTACTCCCGGCAGTTTCTAGCTGGCTAATTCAAAATCACTTTTTAAAACAAGCTTTTGATCTTGTAACAGTGTCAAATAGTGCTGCTATACAATTTACATTGTTTACCTGCCTACTATAGTCGATGACTAGATGGAGCTACTATTCACACAAACAGCTACACAAAGCTGTACAGTTCAGCCCAGAGCGAAGACATTTGCACCTCCCACAACAGTCCTTCCAGCAGCCACATCTGGTTAGTTCTTGACAACTTGCAGCAACTGATGGAATGTCAGTCCAAAGTATCTTCCATGTGCCGCCTTGCTTACTCCTTCCCCAGTCACCTGGACTTTTTGTGACAGGTTGAGGGAGAGTGGCTTGACCCCAGATAATTCCTCCTTGGTAGGCAGCACACTTTGAATGTAGCTTGAGGGCAGACTGAGTAGGTGGTATTGCAACATACGGCCTCTGTTTGCGAGGGAAGACATTCAGTCTTGCATCATTCACACTTGTATCTGCACTGAACCTGTCATACATGACCACAACAAACTGCTCTAGACTCTAGAGATCAGCGTTGTCAAGAGCTGTCACACACTGACTGAGTTTGGTGAAGGTGGTCGAGACCCCTTTACACTCATTCCATGTTTGCCTTGCAGACTTCTTTCCTTTGCCATGCTGAATGCGTGAAAGAATGGGAGTCCACTGACTTTCTCTGGATCAATTGTGTTTACTGCTTCATGCACTGGAATCGATCAAAAATATCCTCCCTGGCCAAATGCAATCCACATTTTACTACCACATCTGTGTCATTTGCCTTAATCATTAAAGCCTTACTGCCGTCCATTGCCGCATGTCGTGTGTGCCCAAAAATATGTGGGTCTGCCTCTTCGTGCGTACATGGCGCTAAATCTTCTAACGCAATTACGTGATTGTAACAGACATATTCCAAGCACAGCATGTTTGCTTCGGACAAGCGGTCCGCAAGAAAATGGAAAAGTTCAGTCTTGTTGTTGTTATCTCTCCGAAAACTTTTCCAATTTTGGGGGGTCTTGCTGGTTGGTGTAACCCTTCTTTGTATCCCTTTGTCCCTTTTGGATTGTGCCTCTACTTTCAGGCTGGACTCCTCATACACATCAAACACAATGTCAACGTTTTGGTATGTGGTAGAATTTGATCTAACTCTTGGAAGGATGTCCTCATTGGTGTAGTTATCAAATGTTTTTGACGTACGTGGGGGTTGGGAGTTGACAAGAGCTGATCCATCTAATGATGATTGCATCTGCCTCTGGTTCAGTGTTTGGCATCAAAGCCTTAGACTCAAGTATCTCAACCAGTTACAATTTCTGGCATGTGTGAAGTTTTCCACTGTCACTGAGGGAAGCTGGAGCTGACTGGTTTTCATGCTGGAAGAGTTCATGCAAATCACACTGTCTGCTTTGACATGAAATGAAGAGTTGGGAAAATAGGCGACAGTCCTCTTTCAGTGTCTTCTTCTTGGAACTGGCAGCACTGGAAATTTCCTCTTGCTTGAAGAAAGTGATCTTGTTCTTTTTGATTGGTTGATAAAACAAAGTCTGCTCTTCTTTCTTCAGTCCTTCAGTGAAGGATTGGAACTGATCTTTGCCTCTGTAATGGTGAGTAGCAACAAGTCTTGAATTAGCTGGATCGGCAATGTCCTTTGTGTCTAATACGAAGAGGTCTGCAGACTCTTCGTCAAAAAGATTGCCCATTTCTTTAATTACTTTGAACAGCTTTTCCACTCTCTCAAAGACTGCTACTTGAGCACTTTCGCTTTGTTCGTGATGCATGCTACTGATTGTTGTGTCTTTAGTTCCCGCAACTTTTTCGTAGCGAGTGACTAGATGGCTCACCTCTGGTCCAGCTATCACCAACCTCCGGAGTGCTGCAGGCTCCTCCATCATCCTTGATGACTGCATTGTTTTGTTTGTGGGCTTGGTCGATTGCAATTGACGTGAATTCTTTGCAAGATTTGTGCATGACCAAATGTCCTTTGAAGAACTATCTTGCTACTTCTGGATGCTGTTGATCGATGGTCATCATATCTCTGAGGTGAATTGAAAGCCACCACGCATAATTCACATTGTTGTTTGCAAAGAAACAGGGCCTTAGTTCCACCAGCGCCTAACGATACAGGCAAAAGTCGACTTCTCTGAATGAACAAACCATTGTTAGAATGGTTAGCTCTAGTGCTAAAACAAGATCCCAAAATGCGAACTGTGGACTTTCGAGTCTTCGTTTCTTACACCAATCTTTGAAATCAAGAACACCTTGTGGACTTCGAGATGTATCTCTGCTATAGCTGTTAAATGCAGCTTTCCTCTGCTTGTATAGACAACATGCTGTGATTTGATGTGCTTGAGGAGATCTGGTAACACCTGAGGCTGACAGATAAGATTCTGCAGTACCAGATGAGGCAACTCCTGCCTCAACAAAAGCACTTGTCCAACTACTGTTCTAGGCCTGAAGTAAAGACCCTATCGATTTCAGAGCAGCCATTTCCTATGTGAAGACCTATCTTTAAGATGAATCGTCTGAGAAGTTTAAAGTGCAAAAATCTGTAAAATACGTCAAACTTTCGCCCCAAACACAAGTAATATATGAGGGTTAGAACTAAAATCTGTTATCATAATAACCTAAATACAAAATTCTAAAATACTTGCAGACATGCTCCACTGGCCAAGATAATGGCTGCTCCTTCTGCAACTCTTGATAACCTGCAGATGCTTTCGCCAGCAGTCTTTCCTATGTTAGTTGCCAGGTCTACTTAGCTATAGTATTTGTTTAGTTTCTTTTGCTCAACAATGAACTTTTGTACTGCTACATCATCAACTTCTCCTGTATAAGGCTGTGAATTAACTCTATACCTAAAGTCAATGGCGGCCATGTTGAGATAAGGACCACCTATTTTGTAAATTGTTAGAAAAAGTGTTATATCACCGAAGTGGCTAGTCGATCAGAATGAAAGAATACTTAATTTAGAACGTTTCTGTCAAATTTCATGGTTGTATCACTAAGTGAACAATTTTGCCAAAAAAATGATGTTAGCCGCTACACTACATGTGATTGGTCGTTCGGAATAGCGAAATCCGATATCTGCATGTAGATAACAATAAGTCTCAAATGTGTTGCAGTTTCTTTTCAATTTTACTAATAGGATTCATCATTAATTTTAGGACAGTCTTTCCTTTCACATGATTTTTGTGAACTTCAGATACCATTGAAAACAGTGCTACAGTAAATAATAAAGCTTTAATTTTAATTGTTGAGTAAACATGACACATGCAGACAGGTAAAGACGCTTGCATTGTCAATTTTCTTTTAGCTTGTTCACGCATGTAAAAACTGTATACCCTTTTTTCTTCTATTTAAAATCTATTACGTAATGCTTAGCTTTCCAACAATAAAATTTGCAGCTTTCACAAAACTCATAGATGCCAATATGGAATGTAGTTAATGAAAGATGTTGATTTCACTTCGCATCCAAAAGTCGCTACATATTTCACAAGAAGAGCGTTCACTGTTCCAAAGGCTACATGCATGAAAAGGAGAAATATAGTTTGGTATTTGACGTTCATTCCACTCAATTGATGAGTATGAAATTTTTTTTTTTTGTATTTTATTGTTTTTATTTGTAAGTTGTGCAGTGGACAAGCAAAGAGATACTATAATGCTAGTTTTACAATTTTACATTAAAAAGGGATACACACAAAAAGAAAAAAAAAGAAAGAAAAAGGGAGGTACAGAAGCCTATTACAATGTAAATAGATCTCTACATACACCACCACAAAACAATCATAAACTAAATTAGCTGAAGCAAGGTAGAAATTTGTTCCATTTTTTATAATGTATTACCAATTTATTGCTGTTAGCTGCAATTTTCTGTTCAATCTGGCAAGTTGCTTTAACCTTGGCTATGAAGACCTTTAGAGAAGGATGTATGAGTATGAAAATTAAAACAAAGAGGAATTTAGATATCTTAGTTGCTAGCCTGGCGACCAAGTGTGAAAAGTTAGTTGCCAGTAAAAAAATTCTACTTGGGTTTCTTAAATACCTAGAACATACTTGGAACACCCCAGAACACCAAGAAAGAATAACTAGATTGGATGATGGATGTGTGGATGTTGAAAGAAACAGTTTCTTTAGTCTTATTTAGTGCTTGAATATTCTTACTCTTGTTTGTTAATGTTCATGTCCTTTTGAATTTGTTGTTAGTCAAGACCATATAGATGTAGAAGATAATTATTCTTCGTAGTCTTGTGTTTTATTTCATGTCCTTTTGAATTTGTTGTTGGTCAAGACCATACATAAAATGTTCTTCATAGACTTGTGTATTAACATTCATGACATTTTGAATTCTTTGTTAGTCACGACCATATATTGAGCCACGTGCATGTGCTGCTGTGGGACAGGGAGGCTTACTGTCACTCTATGAAGCAATGTTCCAACAATATGGTCTTACATGTGGACAGGTATGTAGAACATGGCAAGCCTTCCCTCCTAATGAAATATGCTGTTTGTAGTTTTCAGTTGCCTGCTTAGCAAGCATTCCTGTACAAAGAGCTTTTTCCACATTCTGGCCATGTGCAGAATGTGGAATGGGAATGCTGGCTATGCAGGCTAGGCCTTGTGCAATTTTCTGATTCTTGCTGTGAATATAACCATTATTATTATTATTAGTTTATTTATTTGTTTATTTATTTATTTATTTATTTTTAATTGATAACTTATATGCATTCAATACTCACATACTTACTTTGCAAATTACATTTACACCACTCACATTGTAATACTTGATTTAAAGTACACTATAAATTACATTCCTTGCAATACTAGTCACTTACAATTTCATACCTTATATTTATTGCCTACTCTAGAGGTTACTTTCACCAATAAATGTACAATATTTTACTTATAATTAAATACTTACATTGCTCAATTTTTTCCTGTATTAATTAATTTTCTTGTTTATTTATTATGTTCTGTTGCACAGCAAACAAACAAACAAACAAAACAAATAACAAAATTAACATGTACAATTAACTGGAGCCATGACTCCGACTTTACACTCCTATTTACATCGCTACTAGCTATACAAAAATTGGTCAAGAGTTTACTTACATTTAAGATTGGCTATAAATTCATGCCTGCCATGCAGGGATATTAATTGGCAGATCAAACAAGGAGAAGATTATGCAATAATTGGATTGTACAAAAAAACACAGCAACAGCAGAAAAAAAGAGGGACAAAAAGGGAAGACAAATGACTAAGTTGACATGTATTATTGGCTCTGTGACCAGTGCTTTACATTCCTATCAACATCATTACTACAGCTACACAAATAATTTTTCGAAAACATATTTATGCTTAAGATTAACTATAAATTCATTTACCGATAACTCGCCATGTATTAATTTCTGATTGTATAAATAATATTTGGCAAATAAAAAGGTGAAGTTTAACTTCCTGATAATGGTTGATTCCTCGCTTGAAGTATCAACTTTCATACCAAAAATTGATTCAGTTGGTAAAAGACTGAAGGAGGTGACATTTTCTTTGTTGAACCATTTTATGATCTCTAAAAAGAAAAATTGGCTCCAGTTACAGCTATGGAAAGTGTAAATTATGGAATCATTCATTTCACAATATAGAGACTTTGTGTCCTCTGCCTTACCAACCTTACCAACCTTACCACCTTTTTGGTGACTACTATTCGATGTAAAAGTTTGAGATAAAATTCTCTGAGTTTGTTATCTTAACATACGCATTTCACGTGACTAAAAATAGGTTTCCGAGATGTTTGATCAATTTACAGGTCTCTTTCCCATTTAGAATTAGCATTCAGTTCAATTGGTTCTTTGTTTATGAGGAACCGATAATTTTCTCTATTTTTCATTTTAGTTAAATTTATGGAGATCTGTAGGGAAAGCTGTAACATACTATTTAACAGCAGATCTGATCTGTTCGTGGGGTTTGCCCTTGCACTTTCTGCAAAGTGTCTAGGAATAGCAGAAACTACTTGAAAATAGATGAGAAAGTTGCATCTACTGGTAAGATCATATTTGTGGATGAATTCTGAGTAAGAAAGAAATTTCCCATCTGCTTTGAGAAGGTCATGTACCAGATAGATGCTGCGATCAAACCAGTTCCTGTAAAAAATACTTTGACTGTGGATTAAAATATCTTTGTTGTTGAATAAAATTTGTTCTTGGCCGCACTGGTTTGGAAAAGATTCTGACTTTTAATTCCAAGAAATACAAGAGAACCAGTTTGTAGAACTGAGGTAGCTCCATCTTGTTGAGAAATTTCTTGTCATGATTGCATTGTAATATTAATTTTAGACCTCTGTATTTTTCGACAATATAGTTAGGAATCGCCTTCAAGATTCACTGCTCTTATGTTCATCAGCTAACAGTCTGGAGATCCAAGCTAACTTCAACTATTTTGATAAAACATCTATGCTAGGTGCTCATTAGACCTCCTGAGCCATAATCTAAAATCATCACTTAACGTTTAATTTTGTACTTTTTATTTTCCCAAATGAATTTAAATGTGGCCGAATTCACAGCGCCAAGGTATTCGAGAGGAACATCAAGGCTGGGGATAGAGTGTACAAGTTGCGAGATGCCAAGACTTTTAGTTATTAGGCACCTTCCAAATAATGTAAGACTCCGACAGTTCCATATGTCAAGGATGGTCTTCAATTTTTGCAATTTTAACTTAAGTTGTATTTTTCATTATCTTTCTCATTATAAGAGATAAAAGTGCCCAGCATGCAAATTGGTTTTTCTGGCCATTGAAATCCAAAGGGTTTGTCATGTCTATGTTTCCACTATTCCAGCCACAGAGCTTTAGTTTTCAACGGGTTCAATTTCAGGCCAGAAATATCACCAAAATTGTCCAATACAGCGATTGCCTTGTTAACTGAATTGCAGTTGCTGTTAAAAAGAGTGGTATCATCAGCAAACTGGCTTAATTTTAATTCCTTACTGAAAATGTTTATACCTTGAATGTCTTTATCTTGCCTGATTTTCCATGCTAGTAATTCTGTGGCCAAGATAAATAGACAAGAAGACAGAGTGCAAGCTTGTCTCACTCCTCTTGACAAGCAAAAATAGTTTGTGCAGAAACCACTGTTTAAAACTGCACTTTCCGTGTTGACATAAAACATGGAAATCCAGCGTTGAATGCTTTCCCCAAAATTAAATAGCACAATGGTTCTTTGTAAGAATTCCCATTTGATTGTATTGAAAGCTTTTGAAAATCAGGCTGTAAAAGTACACCAGAAATGTTGCGAAGCTCTGTTCAAGAATTTCTTTAATCAGCCTAATGTTTTGTCTGATGTATCTACCTTTCATGAAACCTGTTTGGTCAGGGTTGATTAAAAGAGTTAAGACTTTTTCCAATCTCTTGGTAATAGCTTTTGATGCAATTTTATAGTCTACGTCGGGCACCAATTAGCAAGGGTGGAGAGGTCAAAGTCTTCTTCAGGTATAAGTGTAAATTATGCCTCTCCGTTGTGAGGGTGCCATTTCACCCGCTCTGTACAAAGTGTTTAATTTGTCAACAAGATCCTGAGCCAATAAATCAAAAAAAGCACTGTTGTAAAATTCCCAAGTAAATCCATCCTTGTCTGGTGATTTACCTGTACTAAATGTGCATAAAATACCTTTACGCTCCTTAAGAGTGATTTCTTCTTCTAACTCACTACTCACCAACTCTTCAAGTCTGGGTGGTTCTAAATTTTCAAATAAACTTGTGAATGGCGCATTTTCAACGCTAGCTGATAGAAGTATAGAGCTCTTTATAAAATACTTCAATTTCCTCTAGTATTTCTTCTTCTTTGGTCACTGACTAACCCTCTGGATGCTTCAACTCCTTTATTGTTTTATGATTGTAATTTTGTTTCTCTAGGTTGAAGAAATATAATTTAAGAGAAGCCTTGTGTGGTTTCTGTTGATATTGCAGGTACTAATAACAAAGCAAGATGTGCATGATAAATACTCGCTGGATAACTTACGATCAACAGTGGAAGAGTTAATCTCTATGAACTGCATTCCCATTATAAATGAGAATGATGTTGTAGCATCACCTCCTGATTTGGATTTAGATTTGGCAGGGGTAAGTGAATGTAATAATGTAATCTACACTGTTATACAGCTGGAGTTCTCCCACTATTAGCTGGTTTCTTGGTTATGTGACACAGACTAAATTTAAGCGCATTTTGCAAGAGATGTGCCAGACAGCAGTCAGTAGAGTACAAAGTAAAGTCTGCTGACTGGCAGACTGCTGACCAGGGGCACTTTCCGCTCAACAAAAAATTCGGTTTGAATTTCCATAAATTTCCAGTGACAAATGGAACAGTATTTTCCAGAATTAGTGAAAAGGAACCAGGACAACCTTGCAAGATTTACCAACTTTTTTGGAAATTTTGTACCTCAAATTTTCGTTCCATTTTACTAGCCTCCCAGAATTTTTGGTTGAATGGTTTGCTTTTCGGAAATTCAACAATTTCCTGATTTCTGGAAACTTTCCAAGTCAATTTCTGTACCATTTGCCCCAGTTTTAAATTTTTGGGATTTTTTGGTTGAATGGAAAGTACCCCGAGTACAAAATGCAGACAGTTACTGGGTACAGAATGCAGACTAGGAATAAAAAACTGTCATGTGGCCAGGTCGCAGTAGTCTCCTCCACAGCCGTTTTTTTGGATGTCATGCAATGCTCACCCCAAAGAAACGGCTGCTCACATCCAAACAACATTCCTTTCACGAAATTAGCCAATCACCGCTTCCATTCCATTTTCAAGAACGTTTTCATGCCAAATTTGCCCTTTGAAACTTGTCCAATCAGAGAATGTTTTTTATCTTTGTATCCCATTGTGGGAGATGTCACAAATGAACGTACAGATTTCCAGATTTTGTTTAGGGACGCCAGAAAATACCGGCAATGCTTGAACAAGCTTTCAATAGCTGAAGACTATTCAAAGTTTCAGCTCATTGAGAGAAGCTTTCAAGTCAAAAAATTATTGTCGAGAAGGACGATATCTATTTCAACTTAATAAAGCAACCAGGAAATCAAGTAGCTCTGCTCGATTTGTTGACAGCGAGTTCTGAATGCCACTCTTTCCTCCTAATTACAATCTGTAGGAAGCGTTTAGCCCTTGATTGACGCTTACAATACGACATTTCCAGAAAATATATATTCTCTCATTAGCTGAACATAGCGATGAGCACATGAAGCACTTGTACTTAGGGCTTTCATTGACATTTTTTCCAGTCTGTCATGATCGTAACCTGCGAACACCGCCTACATTTTGGCAATGTGCGTCGTGAAACAAAAGCCAGAAATCCTTCGTGTGTTCGCACTGCAGACCTTTTCGTGCGAAAGCTTACGTCATTCACACTTTGCTATTATGTGATTGGTCCGTTCAACAGAGCGCGAGCAAACCACAAACACAAAAGGAAAAGGATGTGGTTCGGATGTGAGCAGCCGTTTCTTTGGGGGAAATGTTGCATGACATCCCAAAAAACGGCTGCGGAGGAGACTAAGGTTGCAGTTGCTCTTAAATAGAATTTCAAGCCTTCAAAGTCTTCTCACTTCATGTGCGAGATGTCAAACTTTTAAATAACACAAAATATAGAAGAAACAACTGAGTGACAACACGGGTTTGCACATGGTGTGTTCTCTTTACCTTTTTAACTGATATGTCAGTGAGGGCTAGTTTTCATTTTGTTGACTTAAAGCAGTATAAGACCAAAGCTGTTTCTTTGTCCTGTTATATTTTCAATATTCAAGGGTTAACACAGGGTTTTCAAATTGAAATACAGTTGCAGGATTGGGTGTCGATAAAGGTGGCGTTGTGGGGAAGAGTGCCAGAGTGTGGTACCCCCTCCTACGTGGGGGGGGGGGGGGGGGGATGGGGTGCTAGCCTTGGACAATTTTGACAATCTGTTTGCCTTAATATGCATTATGGTACATTTTGAGCACCTGAATGTGATATTGTTGGAGACCAATGTGCACTTAACAAAAGTTTATTGAAAACTCACTCATTGTGAGATAAATTTTTTCACAAGTTAGTTCATGTATTAAATGCTACATTATACTTTTCATTCCACTGATACTTGTTACACGACAGTATCATGTTTGGCTTGGACTTCTAACTGTAATAACATGAATCAACTGTAATTTTATTATTATTACTTCAATTATGCAGCTTCGAGAAAAAAAAAGTATCAATATCAAGATCGTTTTTATTAGTTTTCGTAATGAAAAAGAGCTGCTGATAAATAAGGTCCATTATGGTGAAAAGATTAAGGCAACTTCTGGTGATATCTCTCCTGTCGCACACATGAGGTACCAGTGTAAAATCATTGATCTATTTTTTTTTTTTGCTTTGATTGATTGTATAAATTCCGAAAACTCTTGTTGTTGAAAGGCTTGCAACACCTTTCAAATTGTTACTTAGAATATATTTGGAGCACTTTGACCTTAATGAATAACATTTCCCAAGGAAGATTGCCTTCACATTCTCCACACAGATGCATAGAGGGCTAAGGTCAATATGTGGTCAATTCAGGTTAATTGTAAGCTGATTATTTTATAGTTGCTTTCAAAACTGCTCAGCACATAATAGTTATTTACCTTTTTGCCTTAATGACTTCTTGACATTGGCAATAAAGACAGCATACATGTAGTCTGTTGCCTCTGCTTCATTGTGGAAAATTTGCACTTACCAACAAATCTGATACATATATGATATGGAACTTACATGAGGTCCAATTGGAGAAATATTGGTCAAGTTCTTTTTTTTGGAAGGTTAATTGGACTTAAACTTGCAAATAAAATGAGTCCAATATCCTCCAACACGGACTTAATGAGCTACATGTAGGTCAATATAATATTTATTATAATGGCTCTTTATGATCTGCTGATACGTTTATGCATCTCCACAATCCATTCTGGAAATATGCACATGTGAAAGGCATAAATATATATGCTATTTTTTTTTCTACAGGATTGCTTTAAAAGCAAAGTTTGTGTCGAAGTTTTATTAAAGACATTCAATTCAAATCTGGTGTATATGTGTGCATTTGACATTTCGGGCACAGGAATTGCCAATTGTTGCTCCTGAGAAAAAGCCTTTGTTCTTCAAACTTGATGCTTCTTGTCCTTGAAATGGCAATTCGGTTGTTTTGAGTACTTGAATCTCTGAGTTGCCCTTAGAGTCAGTAGTGGTGGACCCAATTAAGAACCATTCACATTCGTCGCTGATGTCTTTGAGATGCTGACTTGTATGCATCTAAACTTATGAGGTTTTTATGACCGCTGAGTTGGGCTACATAATTCTCTGCGAGGTTAGCATCCATTAAGTGGGATATGCAAGTTTTCCTTAGGGAGTGGTTACTGAGATTTCCAGGCAGTCCAGTGGCTTTGGCAGTGTTCACGAGGAATTTTCCAATCGCATTCTTACTGAGAGGACTGTTAAAGTACCAGATTAGGAATCCTAGCTTTCTCTTATGGTTGATAGCCAAAAAACAGCATTCATTATGACATACATTCTGAGAATAAAAAGGCAGAAAGAAAAAAACAAAATTGAAAAATAACAGATAAGTCAGAAACAGGCTTTAATTTCAGTACAAATAGACACAAGCGTGCATTTTATCCATTTTTATGCTGGAAGATATGTTAAATAAGTGATTGTATTGATACAACTATGGGAATAGCTATTTAACTTTGGTCATGGAAAACTCAGAAAAGTCATGGAAAAGGTCATGGAAAGTCATGGAATTTTGAAAGATGAAAAGAGTAAGAACTCTGTAGAAGGACATGCAGGGTCAGGCATTCTATCCACACCTGTCATCTGTTCTTCTGTGAAAGTGCTAGGGGTCAGTTGAGATATATCACTTTCACTGAGGGTCTCACCTCTAAATCGTCAATTCTTCTAGGCAGGCTTCTGGCAAACAGCTTGTGCATTGTGGCTTCATCAAGCATTTGAATGACTTCCTAAAAGAGCATTATGGAGGTAATCACCAATGAAGCAAAGTATTTTGTGCCAGCAAAATTAAGTGTTGTAATTGATTTATTTTAGTTAGGGCCAACAACTGTCCCAAAGAAGTTTGACAGCTTGTTAGCAGGTACAGAGTTTTTGCCAAGTGGGCATTGAAATATAAAAATTTAAGTGTTGGAACAAAGCAAATCTTGCCTTGCTAAACTTAATGCATTTGAATTGGTGGTGTTCAAGCTTTGATTTTTGTGTTTATTCCATATTTAGGTATATTTTTGTTCCTGGAATAATAATAAATAAATGAAAATATATTTCTATTCAAGCAGATCTTCACATCTCTATTTTCTTTTATCCTGCCCTGCTCCTCACTTGGCCTGTTGTTAGTCTGGTATGGCTGTGTTCTTCAGGCAACAAATGAAGTTGTACTTGCACCAGCCTTGATAAGAAAAAAACAGTGATGTGCAAGCTGTTGTACAATGTATATGAAAAATCAAGCTCTCCTAGAAACCTTTTCATCTCAAGAGAAGGACAATTCAAACTGCAAAAACTCGAAACTGCTTGGTGAAATGTTTGGCCTAAATGAAAGAGACATGCTGTAAACATGAATATGAAGACTTGAACACAAACAGAACCAAAAATAGCCAGAAATCTAATTGTTCCATTTGTGTGCAGCCTTCAATGCCTACTTACAAACAATGTTACATCAAAGTGCATAAATAAGGAGTCTCATCTTGTGTGGACTCAGATTTGCTGTCAAACCACATGTGCACTCAGTTTCGCATCTTGCAAGGACAGCCACAATTTGCATTTGTTTTCCGCTGTGGAACAAGTGCTTTCACACGAACAGGATCCTAAGAGGATAACAAGAGGTACAAAAAGAAAGTAGATGTTGCGTCACAGCATATTCCCAGAAACTATGAAACAATTCACACATTCAAATCTGTCACATAGTGGAGTCAATGGCAACTCACCACTGTAGTCTCTCTTGCCTCTTCTCCGTCCATAATTTAGCCTCTGCAATAAAATAAATAGATTGACGAAAAGAAATTCACACATGTGACAAAAGACGTAATAATTTTAACCAAGAAGGGCTAAATTCGCACAAAATTTCACAACTCTGATAAATTCAAGATGGCGGATGCATTTCAATCTCAGTGAGAAGGGAGCCAAATCTCACATATTGGTGGGTTGTGACATGGCTCCTTTAAAATCTTGTGAATATTTTAATGGGCGAAATCACAAGGTTTTCATGCACTTTTAACAGGTTTTTCATGGTGTTAATTCCAGGGTTTTCATGGGAAAAATCCCAGGGAGAAAAGCATTTAAAATCCCATGAAAATCCCCTAAAAAAATTCCCAATTAAGGGCCCATGAAATTTCCATTCTGAAATAAGAAACATTAAAAATCCATGAAAATGCCATTAAACTTGATTGGGGCATGAACTGTAGTTAAATGGGATTTCATGGTATGGGTACACAAACCAGGAAACTCACCACCATATTTTCATGGTGTTTACTTCATGGGATTTTAATGGCATGATCCATGAAAACCCCATTACCAGGGAATTTTTAATGGCCCATGAAAATGTCCTCACTAATTAAAATGTGTCAACCCTTGAGTTGAACAGTAACAATTTTTGCGGCAACTGATCTTATCTGTGAAATCGTGTTTCGCCTCTTTTGTTTATCCCTTACGTCTTGCAATTTCTTGTACAGAAATCTATGCTTTTGCTTGATTGTTTTCGTCTCCTAAGTGACAGACATTTGAATGCAAGGGCAAATTGCAAGTGAATGTTTGGTTGATGCCCTGCTCTAGCTTCTTCTCGCACAGAAGTTGATTGCCGCGGAATTACTGGCGAATTTAATCGCTGATATCTGACAAGGCAACCTCTCCAAACGCTTCGTTCCTCTGCTTCGAAGAGTGTTTTTCCACATTCTAGTAAAAGAAACAGCCTGATGAATTAAGCGTTTAGTTTTTTTTAAAATGTGTAAATATCTGCACTCGACTGAGTAGGCTTGTTCAAGGCTATTCCGCTGTCATTCCTCTTTTTCCCCTTTTTCTTCTTTACCATTTATCTGCTGATTCATTGTATAAGCTGCTGAATGTTTCATGGCGAAGCATTTCTGTAGCCCGCTGGGGAGTTCAAAGCTGTGTTTTATTGGTTGGCGGCATGGCCATGTTGACAACCGCTTCAGTGAGGTGTGAAAACTGGATTTCTTTCGAGGTTGAAAACTCGATATTTATTTTGGTGTGAACTAGCTCTATTCAAGTGAATTAATGGGTATGTAGATTTATCAGGTTTTAACGAAACTTGGCCAAAATCTTTGGCAGATATTATTGCACTTAAGTCTGTGAGGCTTTTGCAAAAATCAAAATATTTGTCCTGTGACGTCTCATTGAGTAACAGCAGTCAGAAAATTTTCCATTGTCCAACCTTAAAAGAAATTTCCTAAGCAGCCAGTAGAAATATCAAAAAAGCCTCACATACTTTGTTAGCCCATGAACTCCTGATGTGTGGATGTCTGCCGTAACACAAAGGCTGGTAATTCAGTTTAGTAAGTATGCTCATTTTTGCATTTAAAGGCTTGCACATGCCTATCAAAACAAAAATAGCAAACTATATTGCTATTTTCAGATTCTACAGTTTATTACCTTTACAATGATAATTATATAGTTTACTGTGGTTTTCTTTAAAGCAGCGCATAAAGAAAGCATTTTCCGGAAGGCACCCCTGAAGATCTACAGTAACCTTAAGCAACCCTCAATTTTCAAAGCTCAAAGTAGTCTTCGTGTGTGTGCGTTCTTTGTGTACTCTTGCATGTCTTTTTGTTCTATTCTCTTCGTATTTGACCCAAATAAATAATTGCTTTAAATCATCAGGGATGGCTGCCCAGTCTTATTAGCCCATTAAAGTTATTTCAGGCAGCCATGCACTCTTTATTTTAACTATTTTTTGTTCATTTAATCTCTAGCTGAGTACAAATAAAGTTGTTGTTGTTGTTGTTGTAGTGTTCAAAGTAGTGCTGATGAAGTTGGTGGAATGCCAAAGATTGAACATACATGATTGTGATTCCATAGTTTTGCAGTGCTCTGAGTTTCTTGATCTGGCAATTAAGGTGGAGACATCAACCTTCAAAGAATTCATCTTCAAGGGAGACAAGCTGGGTATATTTCTGTAGAAACACATTGGTTCTGTTAGTTCACTGTCTAAATTATGGAATCAGCTGAGAGAACTCTTGATTCTTTCCCATGGTCAAGCAACTGTTGAGGAAGGTTTTTCAGTAAACTGGCATGTCATGATCAAAAACATGAAAGAACAAACTTTCACTGCACAGCATGAACTTTATGGCCACAATCAGAGCATTGGAGGGTTAGTGCAGGGAGACAACGTTACTTTGCCTCTCTTGAAGAGCAGAAGAAAGAGCAACAGCAAGCACCTCAAAACAGGAAGCTAAAAATAGTTCTTGAGGAAAAAGCTGAGTTAGAGAAAAAGAGAAAGTGCCTTGCCAGTATATCAGTGCCTTGCAACTTGATGCAGACTCTCTAGCAAAAGAAGCTGAGGAAAAGGCCAAGCTTGTACTCCTCCTCAAGTCTAATGCGCTGAGAAAAGCAGCAAAAGAAAAGGAGAGTGCCCTAGAGAAAATTGAAGATGAACTTAGAGAGATGGCCAAGAAGAGTGCTAACTTGTGAAGCTGCAGTTATCTTCTATGTAAAGGGAAAGAACTGACTCATGGCAGTTCTTGAGAATTTCTTACATTTTGGTTGAACTGGGTCATAATTTGAAAAACTATGTATTTGAATAAATGATTGTTTTGACATTACTGTCGGAGAACAATTGCTTAACTTAGGTCATGGAATTTTTCAAAAGGTCATGGAAAAAGTCATGGAAATTTAACAGGTCAAAAGTGCACGAACCCTGCGCTCTGAACAGGTTCAGCAATAACAGTTAATTATTAACCCTTTTGTAACACAGTGTAAGATCAAAGACTGCTCATAGCACAATGTCCAGACAGTCAATGCATCAATCTAGAATAATCTACCTAGCTTTAAAACGACATTGCTAAACAATGTTAAAGGCACCTGAGCTGAGCTTTTTTAAGTAAAATGCCCTCGAAGGGTCCGCTTATTGCAGGTTTTGTGCAACAAAATGGCTTAATATTGGTGTCTGGGTCCCCCTAACAGAGGTGTCCACTGAATGCAGGTTTATTTCACAGTAACTGTGGGAAGAAAATTTAGGGACTCAAGCTGGTGTCCACTTAATAGAGGGTGTCCCCTTAATATGGGGTGCGCTTAATACAGGTTTCACTGTATTATTACAATCCGAGTGATCTTGGATTACTGATCCTGATCCAGATCACCTCAAATTAAAAATGCAGTCGAATCTCCCATAAGTGACTACCAAAAATGTAAAGCCTAGACGATCGCTTATGGGAGGTGGTCACTTAAGAGAGCGTAGACCATATTGGGTCAAAATGTTGCCTCATTAGCATATAGTAACTGCAGAGACTTACCCCATGTTTTGAATGTTTTATTTATGTGAAAAGTCAATTTCAAGATAAACTCTGGTACTTCCCATTGAGAAACTTCTGTCTCTGGTACTACCCAGGAATACAATAACGTTACAACACCATATTATCAAAATTTTCACTCTATTCTCTGCCAAGTGGTCACTTACGGGAGGATAAAAAAAAAGAAAATTTGAAACTTTTAGCTCTAAAAGTGGTCGCGGTTGCTTACGAGAGGTGGTCGCTTACAAGAGGTTCCAAATATAGTGGTTTGACTGGGAAACTTTTGGTATTTTGGGAAACTGGTCGCTTAGGAGAGGCAGTTGCTTACGAGAGGTGGTCGTAACCGGAGGTTTGACTGTAGCAACAAAAAGCAAAAAAAATAGAGCACATGATGGCATGAGACCCACATAATTAACCACTGAACAGTGAGTTTTGCAAAATTGAAAATGTGGCACTACAAACAAGTAGTAATATTGTCTGTAATACATAAAATGCCAGGTCAAAAGCTCAGAATTATCAAAAAATACAAAATAAAGAGACTCCACCAAACTACAACGACTTGCCAACATTAACCTTCTGTTGCACTTGTAAAAATATATATCGTGTTTTTTGTCCAGTATCCAAAGAAGGAGCCCACAGCAGATTAAAACCACCTGGAACATCTTGTTTCTGTTCAAAATTTATTTTATTAGGTAAATTTGAAGGTTTCCCTAATATGGCATACATATGTAAGCTTATTGACATTTTTTGGAAGTTGGAATGACTACTGTGTATTTCCTGTCAGATCTCACATATTATGATGGAATGCGGACAGTATCTGATTCATAACTCATGTTTGTGAATTTCCCTAAGCTTTTCAACCATGTTGATGATGTAGTTTTGTTTGTGAATGCGTACTTCAAGCTTTTCTCCTTCAGTAACTAGAACAAAAACACAGCAACATGTGATTAAAATCAACAGATAAGTTTTTTCAGTTTCGCCACTGAACGCTACATGTAAATTAAAAGCAATTACATATATTGCTCATAAAAGAAACACGATTTCAGATTTAGTTCTTTGACAAGCTTTCAATTCTTTTTGGTGTAAGTTATGATTGTAATACATACAATGTAAAACCTGAACTGGACTAAAAGAAAACTAAGACAAAGACCCGAAATTGGCCACAGCATACTAGTATTTGATTGATTTTATTAGTGATAAAATTATATCTTTATGTACAGTACTGATCATCAAAAACACTATATAAAGTCTTAATCTAGAAGGGTTGCGATTCTTTATACTAACGTGACAATTGTTTATAATATCTCAGAATATCATCATGTCCTTCCATGATCACACTTTCAATTGTATGACCGTTGAAAATAAGCGCGCATTTCTCAGAGCATTGCATCATGGATAAATAGTTGTAGCCTTATCATGTCCACAATGCCGGTATTTATAATTGTACGATGAGGATTTTAATAGGTACTAGTTGTACCTATCTATAAATGCCAACAAGCAAATGAACCATTGTTGATAAGGATAATGGTGGTTTAGCAAGTATTTTTTAGACAAATGTAGATCTACTGAATTGTTGCCA
This sequence comes from Orbicella franksi, assembly GCF_964199315.1. Lineage (NCBI taxonomy): Eukaryota > Metazoa > Cnidaria > Anthozoa > Scleractinia > Merulinidae > Orbicella > Orbicella franksi. The sequence goes on from NC_138146.1 coordinate 11,468,873, forward strand.
AAGAAAGGACAGATGTGGAATGGTTTTTGGTAGAATTTAATCTATATTTGTTTGAAATGTTTGAAATTTGAGAAATTGTAAATTAGGTGATTTATGTAGACTGTTCACAACCCTCTATTTTCTTGTATTTTTATTCCATCGTTGAATGCGCGGATACAGTTGGGAGATAACTGGAAGCCAGTGGAAAATGGAAGACTTTACTTGACTTATTGCTCGCTTCGCTCGCAAACCCCACACCCCACCCCACATTCTTTTGTGCTCACTTCACTCACTTTTCCTTTCGCGTGTGTAAATAGAAGCTGTGAACAGTCTAATTTTGAGAAGGAAGCTTTATTTTATTATAATTTATAAGTACAGCACAACTTTCTTGTCGTAGCTATTTGTTCAGATATTCCAAGCGATTCTAAATAATGTTTTGATTTTGTAGTGGATGAATTCTCTTATCTGCGGCACACTACAAGTATTAACTCTCAATCTCAATGCATGGGTGTGTTAAAAAAAAAACAGATACCGGCAGTCAAAAATTTTAAACCATGAAGTGGTACTTGACTATTATGAATGTTTTGTTTTTTCTACTTTAAACACACTTTGTTTAAAAAAAGTGGCTGTCGAATATCAAATAAGCTGCATTTTAGCATTGAGTACTCTCAGCGCTGGTTTCAATTGTGATTTTTGAAGATATTATTTTATAAGAGTTGACTCTGGAGTCAGAGCACAAAAATTTTCTGTGTTGAAGCCTGGAGATCTAATGGTATGCCCAAGCTCATAAAAAGCTGAAATAATAGTTGGAATCGCTTGAATTGCTAAACAAAGATCTACTGTACAGTTGTAAGAAGAATTAAATGAGTTATTGCATGGAATTTCTATATTAATTTCAGACTGCCCGATAGGCTAGTTTTTTGAAAACACTTCCCGGCTGCCAGGTACATGTATCAAGACACAATGTCATTAATATTAATTTTGTTTTGCTTGAAGTTTTCAGAACTCTACCCACAAAGTGCACTCAAAGATTCGATTTGAGCTCCTTTGACTCTGTCAACATGTTGGTTGCAATTTACAATGTAAGAGCGCTTTCGCTTGGATAAACAACACACTTGAGTTGATTCCAGAAAACAACTTGAGTCTTGATAAGCCTATCAATTATGCGATTCAAACATAAGAAAAGTTTCATACACCTTAAACAAAATTTTTCAGTTAAATAAACTGAAATAAATGATGGACCCCCGCTAAAAGACTAAACACTGAAAAACAACATGGAATGATCTTGTTCAACATTTTGAAGCCTTTTGACATCCCAAAGGAAAATACTGTTCTGATTGGCTTGTCCCAAATATCAACAACATCCGACTACATTCTGACATGGCCAAAAATATCTCATGGCACTGGAAATGATCACTTATGCAAAATCAAGCTGAGAAAATCTGAGAATTTTTCTGGGTAACCTGCCACAAACCCTCACACTACATATGGCGCTATATACCTGCCGTCTTGTCAGACTCACCTTTTTGCTCATCTGACTCGGCAATCAGTGATAAGATAATATTTTTAAGAGTATGATGAAAAGACCCGACTTGCGTACTGTAGAGATCAGTGGAAAACAAATGAGAGCATTTCTTTTATTATTACTTCTTTGAGTACACCCTAAAGGATACTTTGACAGCTAAGAATGGTGATGTTTCGTCATCAATACCCTATGTGAGACTAGAATCCTTGATGTGTATCTGAGACGACAAGCATCCCAGACCTTTTCACATAGGAGTCCCCCCCATGTTTTGAACATCGTGCAATCCAAGGCCAATTTTACAGTCAACTGCACCATGTCAAGTTATACTAGTTATTGTTTGAATTTCTGATGCAAGTACTCAATATCTTACTGCAGAAATTATCTACATTGAATAGATTTTCACACAAACGTTTTTATAGATGGAAGGTAATTAATTATATAAATAGCTCATTTCACGAAGGTGTCTGCCTGTAGAGGGTTAACCATACTCGATTGCCGAAAACTGAGGAGATATTGAAAATCACAAAATTGATGAGCTGTATAAATTTTTGAATTATGATTTAAGCTGTGATTAAAAGTTTTGGATGATCAACAGACAAGAGAATTGAGGAGAATTTGAATGACGCATTTCACTATTACTTATACAGTATTGTAAATAAATACTTCAAAGATGAATACAGACATGGCAAAATGATTTGAACAAAATAGGTAATAAATAGAAACATAAAGACATTACACAAGACTGGGAGTTCAGCAGTCAGTATTATCATCTTGGAAAGGGAAGAAAATAAAAATAAAAAAGAAAAAAAGAAATTATTACAACATGGGGTATTTGGATTTGCTCACCCATCCAAGCAGGAACCCCACCGAACAGGGCTTAACATTGTTGAACAACCATCACATTAAGATAGGAGGATATTCCATTTATTACAAAAAATGGCACGATGCTGCATTAACTAAAATTGAAGACTTTTTTCAAGGTAACAGATTCCTAACTTTTGAGGAATTCTGCAGCAAGTTCAAAATTAACACAAACTTCTTAAACTATTGCAGTCTATGCCACGCAGTCCCTCAAATATGGATCAATATTCTCAAAGGAAATATTGTTGAACCTTTGGAAAAACGTTCTGAGAAGGATACGATATCTTTAGATAAACTCTCTTGCAGATCAGCAACTAAATTCTTTGTTAAGAGTAAATTTTTTACGCCTAGAGCCAAACGAGGGATGAGAGAAGCCAGTCTAAAAGAACATACAATACAACTCAGTTATAGCCTTCCATTTAATGTTACCAAAGACACTAGACTTGCCATTTCCAATACAAAATAATTCATCACATTCTACCCACAAATTCGACACTTTTTAGAGATTCAATCAAGGAACATGATAAATGTCACCTCTGTGGAGAAAGACAAACATAAACCCATCTTTTTGTTACCTGTTCTGAAGCTTGGCTTTTTTGGCCTCTCTTTACTAATTGGTGGAGCTCCAAAAACGGAGATAGGATCACTCTCGATAAACATAGGCACGCAAGGCGTGCAAGAGATATTTTTTGTTAACTATAAGGCTCGGAGTTAGGAGCATTCATGGAACTGTTTACAGTAATGATTTGGTTGATTTGACAAGTTTTTGGTTGCGATGTACAGCAAGAAAGAAACTGGGAGTTTATGATGTACATACGATGTTACATCGGTAATGATAAGATAACTAAATAGTAAGCCATAAAATGTTCGACTGAACATACTAAAGTAATCTGGCACGTCTCCAGATTAATGTAGATATCATCTTATTTTGTAACAGGCAATTTGAATTGCTCTATTTGAATTTACTCCCATATCAAAAACAAAAGTGTCAAGTGACAATTTGTAACTAAAAATAGCAAACATCTCGTGGGAACAAGTGTTGACGATTCGTCAGCTCTAATTGAATTTACTACTGTGTGAAAAACAAGAGTGTCAAATTACCCATTGTAATTAAAAAATAAAAATATGGCGTCATTTGCATGCAACAAGAACAAAACAATCATAATGATTACCTGCACTTACTATTGTAAACGTTAGAACTGCTTCAAATCTAAATAGTCTCGTCTCCTCTAAACATGTCCTAAGAACTAGAACCGACGATTTGTGACCTCTAATTGAATTAACTCCTTGTGAAAAGCAAAAGTATCAAGTTACCCTTTGTAATTAAAAATAAAAGTGCCATTTGCCTACTACTCACTCATGAACTGCTTCAAAACTCAAGACTCATCTTGTTCATAACTAGCCACCATTACACTGAAAATTATGCACTCTAAAACAACCCAATGTACGTATGTAACTGTCACACTCCCCTCCAAACCGGACTAAAAAGCACAAACTGGAAACATACACGTCAGTCTTTATTTTTCAATTACCAAAGTCCTTGTGTTTAATACAATAAAACGCCCAAGACTTCATATACCTCACTAAAGGTATCATGAACGAAAACAATTTCTTTTTTCTCCTACTGCAATTCATGCTGGCTATTAATGTGAAAAAGTGAAAACCCTGATAAAATTGAAGAGAAAAGATTTAGTTTCATTTCAAACGTATCTTCTCATTCCAGTGCTAAACAAGAACCATTATAGTTGTAAAATCGTCACAGAATAATATCTTTCTGTTCTGTTGACCAAATTAATTGTAGTCTCTTCGCTTTTCACAGTAAAACTTGTCAGTGGATGCTGACATTGACTACACGCCTGGAACACTACTCATTTAATTGAAAACTTTATCTAATGGGAAAAGCTCACCCTTCATTGCATGCTCGTAGTTATATGCCAACCACTATGTTTCTTTGACTGATTATCCAATTGCAAATGTTTATCAAACCCGCCCACAAAATCTTCGCCTCAGAAGATGTTGAAATAAGCCCAATACATGAGTAATTCCTCCTCTTTTATAGAAGAATAGCTATGGCCCTTCTGAACTGTATCAGGATCAAATCTCCTCACATACTATTTACCTTGACAACAAGAAATTTGATTGGCTGTTTATAGTAGATGCAATCTGATTGGTGTGACATACAGTACATCTCTCACTCACTCACTCACCCATTGACCTGTCACATACCCGACCCGCCGACTAAGAGGTATTTTTTTTACAAAAAAATAACTCAAAAATGAAATAATATATGGTGTGACAGATAACTTGGCTCGTCATGTTGGCTTAAACCTGTGCTTGATTATAGCCAAATATTATTTATATACTGCCTCAAGAAAGGAAGAAGAAGTTTATTTCAATGCTTTCTTAGCGATTTTGACAAACAAAATCAAAATTGAGAAACAAATCTAAGTCACAAATCAATATGTGAGAAAGCCTCCTATTGTAGCTAACCCCCTACATGAAGGTAATGTAAGATATTAACAAATTGTAAATAATGTTAGTATTGTAAGTTTTGTTGGTATTGTTAAATTGTAAGTTACGTTAACATTGTAAGTAGAGTAGGCAATTTTTGTATGTAATGTAATGTTATTGCAATAAAGAAAAAAAAATCTTCATGAATGTTTTCCACGGTGTTACATCTCGTGTATTCTTTTACTGTCTCATTTTGCCAGTGGGCTTTAACTTTAACTTAACCTACAGATTAAGACCTCAAGTCAGTGGCATCAAACTTGTCGCTGTTTACAGACAATCCATTTTCCAAGTTGAGTTGCTTATAGCCACTTTGATTTTTTCCGGAGTGTGATCTTCTCAGTTATTTTAAGGACAATTAAAGTTATGTTATCTGTTTAAGATACGTACAAGATGGACAGTAGTGGGCTGAGGTCATTCTTCTCATCATTTGAGTGTCCTTTAATCACATTTTTACTTGGGAAGAATTGTAATTGTATATAATGGTACCTTCATCTTATTATTAAAGTTCATGATTCCTTTTTCAAACAGAGAGATGTTAGTGAGTGCAATGAATATATTTCTTAATGAGATATTCTTATGACTTTTTTGCTATCTATTTCAAATATTGATTTAGTGGCTGGAACACTTTTCATGTGTTGTGAAATGTATTGGTGCATATTTAATGACCCAATAAATTTCACTGGGTTCATATTTCTGACTCTTCATGGCCATGAATGAGTACATACTTTCATCACCCATTAGATTCAGGTCTGGTCAGGTCTTACTTTCATGTCACTTTCATGGACCATGAAATCTAGTGGTATATGTTTCATGACCCATTAAATTTAACTTTGATTTATTCATGAATTTTCATGGCCATGAAAACAGATTTAAAGAACCCATTAATTTCATTTCTGGATGAGTGACAACTTTTCATGGCCATGAAAAAGGTTTTCATGAGCCATGAAGGAATTTTCATGAAAAATTAATGGGTTTTGGTGAGGCCATGTAAATAGGAAATTGCAATATTCGTGGCCCTGAAAAAAAGATTCATGGGTCTTTCATAAATATTTCATAGGATTTTTATGAAACTACAGTTGGTAGTAATTATGAGGCAATGTTCATTGTGTGTGTCCTATGTGGTTGGATTTAATACTCTTTGGTGTGTGATCCTCTGTCAGCTTTCCACACCAAAACTTCACCACTTTCTGGATCATTCTAAAGGGCAATGTTACCCCATCTTAGCATCCGGGACTCATCTCGAGCTCTAAATCCAAAGCTTAATGAAAAAACCCACCAAACAGTTCTCTGGAGCACCTCAGGGTTGTGTTCACCAAAATGCTTTGTACAAAACAGCAGATCTTCTTCAGATGGGGTTATTGATCTTGCTACTTGTAGACCATTTTCTTTGGCATACTTCTTGATAAACTCACCTTTCTTTGCAAGGAGTACTTCTCTTGACCTAGCAAATTCCACGTCTTGGAACATTAAAAGAAGAGTGTCAGGTACCTTTGAATGAGTCTCTGGAAAGAAGTCAGGGAAGCTGGCTTGTAGACTCCGGCATCTTTCTTTTCCATGTCCATGAAACATTTGCGCAAGAGTATGTTGAGGTTGTTGGCTGGAATGGTTTCTAACTCTCTTGCCTCTCTGATAGACAAGCAGGATCTTTTCAAGACATTTATGTCATAGGTGGTTTATCTGGTCGTGTTTTCCGGCCTTGTACTTCAACTAAGTCTTGGATTGTTGACATTTCTTTTTCATTTCACACTTGTCGGCTCATCCATTTTGAGTGGGTTGTGTTGTTGCCACCCCTATCTCTACATTAGAACCCCACCGTCCATTCAGAGTGCCTAGTCTATTAGCCACTGCTAACACCACAGTACAGAGCATCTGGAACTGCAGTAAGGACGTTGCACTGTACCAGCTACTTAACTTTATATCGTCTTAAACAGGCAGTATTTGGGAGTTAGTTTGGGTGCACACCTGTCACTTAGTGTGCACGTAGCAGGCTGGGTGAGACCCTTACCACACCTTAGCTTTTAGTTACTAGCAGAGTGTAGCATGCACCACACTCATTGGCTCATCCATTGTTGCCACCCCTATTTTATTACCAGGGAGCACCCAACAACTGTAGTCCCATCTTCTGCCAAATAATTGTGCAGTTTATTGTGTCCTACTCAACAAGTGAAGAAAGTTGTTAATTTCCTCAGGAAGACCAGAAACCATGATTAGTGAAACAAAACTGCATATTAATACACTTTGCGACAAAAAGTATCCAGCACAAATGCTTGAAGAAACTGGTGACTTGCATCAGGCACTGGCTAATTTTGAAAACCCTGTGAACACACGCTGATTTTCAAATGATTGTCAATATTTGCATAATCACCATGCAAGATTAAAACTCCGGGAAAGCAAACAAAGGGCATGCCACAAATCATTGTGTGCTGTGCACTTTATGCTGTGTTGTTAGAAGGAATTTTAGGCAGAGTAGAGCCATTTGACTGTGCTATGGCAATTTTTTTAAAGGTCTTAAATTATGTCTGGACAATGTCCAGTGGTACCTTTCTCTTTGAGTTTGACATCTCTGTAATTATCAAGTGCTTTAGGTGTACTTTGGTCTGGCCTATTTCTATTGCAAGATATGTTTTAGGCTCTCATAGTAATCTCTGTGGAGGAACAGAGTTTGCAATAGTCTGTAAACATGTTGCTTCCTTGCATGCTATATTTTGATGCTTGGGCCCTACTGATTGATTGAAAGTTTTGCAAGTGATGTTGCTTCTTGTCATGGATATCAGATTTATCTTTGTTTGGGCTTACAGAGACTGCTGTGGACACCCCGTGTGCAAAGTTGGTAGTGTGTTCACTTGAACTAGATATCATGTTGTGTGTTGCTATTTTTACTGTAAATACTGACATCTCACTTGAGAAGTGAGAGGTGACAAGACTGATATGAAGGCTTAAAATTTGGTAAAAACAAAGTAATGAGGAAAATGGCCAAGAGCATTCCACAATAGTGCAAGTGCTTGGGAAAGATGACCATGGAAAAGCGATTTCATGATGCTGAGTATAGTCATAAAATGACATGCTGTCATGTATTTGACATAAAAACAGTTTTTATTATTTCCCAGTGTGTGTTTTGCACCGAGCCAGCTGTCTGCAATTTGTACTTGGTCTGCAGTCTGCAGTCTGGATTTTGTACTGACCGACATTGGAAGACATGCATTCTGTATAACATAGAATACATTGTGACTTGTGTGCTTACTACACATAACTCAACAGAGTAAAAGGAGTCCATGAAAGGTGGGGAAGTAAATTGTGAAATTTCTGAAGTAGAATGCAAAAAGCAATCTGCCTTTGTCAGCCATTCAGAAATAAGGAGCAGCAAAATTGTAGTGATGACACCACATGAATCAACTTTCAAGTTGTCCTGTAATGATGTCCTCCATCTACATGTAGGAATTGTTACTTATCAAATTTTTATTGCGGTTTGAGTTATTTGTAGGGGCAATATCTAACAAGTTGTTTACTCTTACATGTATGTGTATTGTTTTAAAAAGGTTACACTTTTTATTAGTGGAATTCTACGACGTTTACTTATACAGAGGCTGCAATCTGATTGGCTAGGCTATTGCACACTGTCAGTTATTTGTGTGCACTATCTGGAGGTTGTCCAAATGGTGGTGACATGCTCTCTTTTACTGATGCTTCAGATGAAGATTTAAAAAAAATTCTTAATAATTCAAAGTTTTAAAGAGAGTAAAAAATAATGGAAATTGGCTGTTATGCGTTACTAAACCCATATTAAACCTCAAAATTTGCCAATAGACTGGCATGTAAACAGCAGCAAGTATTCACATGACGATTCAATCTGTGCATGATTTTGCAAAAGCATGAATTTAATGTATATGGGCTGCTGACCAAGTGTGAGGGCAAGATGGCTAGATATTGGCCAAGTTCTTTTTTGTTGCATGTTTATAGACCGAGACGGAGTTGAGGTCCATAAACACAAAAAAACGAATGAGGCCAATATCCAGCCATCTTGACTGAACATGCTTTGTTAATAAAGGATTTATTATATGGCAAAAGCACTATTTTCTTGTGGGACACAGCAGGTAACCCCTGGCAGGCAAGATAGCCCCATCTTGCCTGCTCAGGTAGCTAATCATAGTGCAGGATTTGGTTCATCTTGCCCGCTCACGGAGCCAGCCATATACAAAAGTGAAATATTTATAGATCTTAATTTGGGAGAAAAAATAGTGACATTATTTGCTCTTGATTTTCATGAGTTGATAGCTGATTCAGCCTTCAGCCTCATCAACTATCTCCTTGTAGAAATCGAGAGTGATTAATTGTATATAATTTGTTTATTTTTAGTATTATGTAATAGTTATGTCTAATTATTCTTGCATTTTCATTGTTTTTTACTTATGATCTATAATTTAGAGGACAGATGCATCGATGACGTCGTCAATTTTATTTACAAGTTTTGGTTTCTTTATTATTTAAAACAAGTAGATTTCATGTTGCCTTGCATCTGTTCAGTAGTAGAACACAGAAAACATCAAAATGTGGTAAGAACATCAGTGACACTCTCACCTTATGGCTTATGTGCCTCTTTTTGGTCCTTACTATGACTTTGTTTTGATGCCATCTGTGATGTATTACTGAACAGACTTACAGCAACATGGCATCTTTTTGTCAAATCTAAGACTTGTTATAAATATAGTGCACCTGGGAAATTGGAAGTTGGCTGTTAAATTTATCACACATCATCAGTGGTACAGTACTATCCTCTCTTTCCAGTGTGGTTAGTGTTAATGTGGTGTTGATACCTCTGACTTCAAGCTCCTTCAGTAGCTGATCACTGCAGAAGGTCGTATTCAAGCCACCATCTAGGAAGGTGTACATTTGAAAAGGGTGTCACTCCCTTTGGCTCTCACTTTGACTGGTACTACTGGTAATCTGATAACTAACGTTCCAGCCCCAGTAACGGCACGGCGTGGCTTGCCAACACTCACGTAAGCATTCTGGATTCTAATCTCTGGCTGCATAGCGTCCTCGATTCGCACTGCTGGTGGGTGTAGAAATGTTGAATGTTTGTCTTGACACCCATCCACCTTACAAAAGCTTCTCTTTGGGCAAGCTATGGCATAATGACTGGTAACAAGACAATTATTGCAAAGCTCTTTCTCTTGCACAAGTTTTGTATCTTTCACTGACGCTTCCTCTTCTGAAATCATTATGTTGGGATAGCCAATGAGGAGATTTGCACAGTGGGCAGCATAGTCTGCTATGACTGGATCTTGGCTCCGAAATCTCATCAGAAATGCCTTCATTAGTGTTATAAGGGTTCTGGGCATCGGCTGCAAACAAAGAGACTTTTCTGCTTGTTGATTTTCTCGTGTGGAGACTGCCTTTGCCTTCCAGTTCGCTGGATACAACTCCAAATATGGGCTACATTAAAATACAGTCTTTCTCCTCTGCGAAAGGTGCGATGTCACTGATGGTTACTTCTCTTTCCTGCCTGTCAGTGATGATGTTTGCTACATCATGCCACTTCTGGTGCATGTTGACTGGAAGTCTAGACACTATTTTCCTTAAGCTGTGTGGGTTCTCAATTTTGCTCAGGTAACCAATGTTAGTTAAAGTGTTCTTGCAGCTAGATAAAGTACAGAAAATGACTGTAGAGCTGTTCCATCTTCAGACTTGATAGCAGGCCCATTAATGACTCGTTCAACACACGCTGACATAATCCTGTATGGCTGTCCATAATGCTTAGTGAGAAGTTTCCGAGCCTTATGATAGCCTTTCTCAGAATCCATTTGAAGACAACTTTGCATTAGTTCCTGTACATTGCCTGCTGTGAATTGCAAGAGGTATTACAATCTGGCACTATAGCTTGTAGTTTTAGCTTCAGTCATGCTGTCAAATGCTGTAATAAAATTGCAATATTCGAAAGGATTACCAGTAAATGTTGGCACTTCAGGTTGAGGCAGGGTAAGGGCCAAAGTATGTAGCTGTTGTTGCTTTAATAGCTGTTGCACTTGATGGTTTTGCTATTGTTATATAAGCATCTTATTACAATTCTGTTCCTGCTGCTACCACTGTAGATCCATAATTTGTCGAAATCCTTCCTCCCTAGAAACAGAATTTCGGAAATCCACCTCTCTGTGCCACTGTTTTCCGCTGGCACCCAGTTCAGAATCGGAAGCTGTTCAGTCCTTGCAGGGAGTCGCAGGGTTTCGCTAGGTTCTACTTTAGACACTCAAGGTTTGCAGAAGTCTGTTGTAACCACAGATGGAACAGTAATGCAGAAGCCCCTATCCTTGCCAACCTCCATTAACCCTGTTTCAGCTTCTGCTAGGACATGTTCTTCGGCTTTAGCTTTAGCCATCTCAGTCTCGAGTGCTAGCTGTTGCTTCTTTTGTTGCAAGTGTAGTTCTTGTTGTAGTAAGGCTTGTTGCTTTTGCAGCATTGAGGCCTCGACTGCCAAGGATGTTCTTTTTGCCATGGCTGCTACTCTAGCCCTACACACTGAACTACTTCTCGAGGATCGCAAGCTGGCCTTAGATCTCAGAGCAATCCCCGTAAACTTTGAAGCAGTTCTAGAGCCAGCATTGCTAACGGAGTCCTCTGGTTGAAGGTTCAGTTAGCCGATTGTTCCTTGCAGTTGTTTAAAGCCGACTTGTATCCAATCGTCAATTATTCTTCTAGTATTGTTAGCAAGGAGTAGTGTAACGTCATAATATTCATGCGAATCGTTGATCTCGTTTTGATCCTCAAGCTGACCATGATAAGCTTGGTGTGCCGCTTCAAAGTTTTTTTATCGCTTTGCCAACTCAACAGCTTCAGCTCTAGGTCTTTTAGATCACCAAATTCTAACAAAATTTCTCTTGCTTCATTTTGCCATTAAGTGACTACCCCTTTAGTGGCGCTTCTAAAAGCTTTTAGCAAAGGTTTCTTTCGTGTCTAACCTGGGACTGGTTGATCGTAACATTAGGATATCTTATGCTAACTTTGCTGGTTGCTTCTTTTGTCACCTCAGTGAAATAGCTCCAGGATCCGTGGACATCTTGGTCATTTTTTTCAAAGGATGTTATTGCTGTTTCACCATTGATAGTAACAATCGAGTCAAAACCAAACTGGGTGTGAACTTTAAACATTGTACGATTTTATTTTGTTTACAAGGATACGAGTTTGACTAGAAAAAGTGACAAGTAAATAGAAAATGAATACAACAATAATCAATGAAAGAAGCTAGGCAAAGAAATAAAGAAAACAACAACAAACACAACTTACAGAAAATCCACCAGAGTGATAAGGTAGAAACTGAACAGATCCTGGATACATACGCAATGCACAATTTGATAGAATGGATTTGCAAGGCATTTTAAGATAACAAATCTGTAGCTCTTAAATTCGTGTAAGTATACGTGGTAAAAATGTAAGTTATTTGTCCCGTTGGGATATTGTGATTTGAATAGGGAATGAAACAATAGAAAGCAACGCAAGAATGTCACAGTGTCTTATTTCACTACTTTATATATAAAAATATACTTGTATGTGTCCAGTTAGCCATAATTCTCTGATACTCTGAGCCCCTCAATTTAATGTCAGAGGTTGCAGAGCATTTTGAAACATGGGGGGGGGGGGCTCAATGTTAAGCCAAGTGCATACGTCTACTTGTATTTTCCAAAATGTCTTGCGCTGTTCGTTTGCACAAACAAACTTCAGACCTATTGCAGAAACATCTGAATAAGCAAAATTCTTGTTCTCAGATTTATGACTGTTCATTTTTTCCGGCACAGTCTCAATTCTTTTACCTTAGCACTCGACTGGGATCACTCAGACACAAAGGATACCCTTGCATCAATGGGAAACTGCTGCTGTCTCAGAGTTTAGTGGTAAACAGCCAGCAGTTGATTGGCTTCCTGGCAACAGGCTGGTCAATATCATTTCACCCACTGCAAGCATGATGAAATGATTTGTGAAAAGGTCATGAATTGGAATATTTTGTGAAACCAATTTTATGCTGCACTAGCGATATTTCGGCAGTAAAACATGGGGGTTGAGCCCCCTAAATATTTGTCTTTTGGGGGGTGGGACTATTGTGCCCCTTCCCCCTGCTCTGCCTACAAATTTGATGTAGTTGATGTGGTTTGCATAGTCTTAGAAGTAGAAAAATCAACATTGTTTGGGGTGGGGGGAGTGTTTCTGAGACATGCAAAAGTAAAATTTACCATGGAATGTCTCAAATATTTTGCTACTTATTGTGGTTGAAATCAGAGTTGGCTGGAATTTGTATATTTGTTGTAGAAGACTACATGTGAACTGAAAATGTTTCTTACCCTTTTAAGACCATAAATCACAACTGACTGAAGTAACAAAGGGAAAAATGTGGCAGAGTGATATTTGTTTCACATGGGCAAAATAGTGTAGAAGTGATGCAAAGAACTCTGCATACATGTATGAATGTGTTAGTTCTCCATGCTTAATTCTGTTTGGTCACAAATGTTACAATATTTATGAATATCACAAAATAGTTGTGCAGTGTGTTGTTGTGAGGATTTTGTAAAGACCTCTGAATTTAAATGTGTTAGCTCCTCCAATATTTGTGACACTTAAAACTGTTTGTGAGAACTAATATTGTGTTCTAATATATATGGAAATTATAACACAGTTAGCCATGTATTATTGTGACTACTGTTAAAGTTACTACCCAGCGATCAATTAAAAAGGCACTCTTGTCCCAAGTCTATCCAGTTTGGATGCAGTACATGTAAAATCCCTTACAAGCACGTCAAGCTCTTCAGGAAATCTGAAAAAAGAACATTTTTATCATGTCGGTTTTGAGCCTCACCTCATTTTATAAAATTGCTGGGATTTTTCTTTGCATTCACAAATGAAAAATGTTACAGTGGTGAGAAAGAACACAAGGTAATGTAACAGCCAATAGTACTTTGTAAAAGACAACCAATTGAATTGTGGTTTTGTGACTGTTTGAGAAAAAGTGTGTGTTTGCGTTTCTTGTGGTTTCTTCTCACATCTGATCAATGGCCTTACTAATACTATGAAACCTCAAAATAATATAGATTTAGCCAAGCCTAAAAGCAGAGCTCCTCAGATATTTTTTGGAATGTTCTTACTAATGAAAATAATCGAATATGTATGTGAGATAAATTGCGAACGATTTAATAGTTTCAGCCAGAACTTGGATTACATCAGCAGATCGAGGTGTAAGATGGTCATTATGAAATATAGAGCCATGATTTCAAGGATTTCTGGGAAGCCACCGGAAATCTTGATCACATAACAGAACTGTCTTCTGTGCTTTTTGGTGGCATTTCTTGTTCTTTCCTACCTTATTCAGAAAGACAAGACATTGTTATTAATCATTATATTCTTTCTTAGTTAACATGGGGACTCCCACACGAGAAGTTTACACTTTTTTGTTGTTGTGGGGACTGATTGAAATGCAGTGGTTACAATACTCAGTTCCTAAATCTCTACCAAATGAAATCTCACAAAAATACCAAAATAGTATACATATGTGAAAAGTTGGAAAGTTTTGTTTTGTAACTTGTCCCCAAAGATACATTTAGCCATCATCACTTTTGTATGGAGTCTCCTCCTGCTGGAAGGGTTTGCAATAAGCAAAATCACACTCGCATGAATGGTACTTATGATATTTTTTTTGCTGATCATGAATACTTGCATAGGCTTCTAATAATAATTTTATTATTCAATTTCAATGTGATTTGTTCTTCTTGACTGAGATTGTGGACTACAGAAGCTGTTATTGGGTTCCATTAATTAATTTTGCTCTGATTAAATTATACCAAGAATTATAAGTAAGCTAAGAGTAAGTTATATTATGTACATGTATTTTGTCTGCACTACACGACCAAATGCACTCAGGTTATGAGGCATAGGTACATTTGTCAGAAGAGCCCAGCATATCCAAGATATGTTTTGATTGACACATCAATTAAGATAATTTACAGCAAAATGGATAAACAATACAGGAATATAAAATATGCACCAAACTGGACATGGGGTTATAAGGCAATCATTTAAACAACAGGTTGAAATAAGTCATAAATTAGGAATAGACAACGCTATTTATACAACAGTAGGGAACAAATTAACCTTATTGGACGTTGCGAATGGCAAGGCTGTCTGTAGAATGTCACAAATTTCTCTACCCTTCCTTTCTACAAAAATACTAATCCTGCAACTTTACTTAAGACCCAGTTCTCCATTTCGTGTTGGCATAATATTAATTTATGCCATGTCCAATGCAGATTATCACAAAATTGATTTAAAAGCACAATAAATATCATTTTAAAGCCAAAAAAGCAATTATTTAAATAAACCATGAGTAAATTATCTCTAAGAAAAACTGATTAATTTAACAGGCACGTTAAATAACTAGTTAATATATGTGTTTCTTAACAATGTAATACAGTGTATCTGTCACAATGTTGCAGCTATGATATTACTACACACAGGATGGGTTGTAGAACTCAACTTCCAAGTCCGTTTATTCAATGAACTTGGTGCAGAAATTATAATCCCATCAAGTTGTATGTAAATACAGAGAAACCAAACAAAGCATTACAATCTTAAGTAATAAATTATTGAACTCTTTTGCATGTATGTACAGTTTATGTTCCATCAACATCGGGGATCTCTCAGTAAGCTGCATCCATGATAAATTAATTTGTTCCCGGATGCATTTGTTTATAGAACTTTTCACACGTTAATATCTCAGTCATAATTATAGTGACCTCTGTGTTCTACAACAATTAGTACACAAGAAAAATACACTCAGTAAGATATTGTTTACAATAAAAATCAATGCCTATAAGCAATCATAAGGACCTTAAATTTATATTTCCTCAGAAATATCTCACCAGGCCATGGTTGCTTTGAAAATCTTTCATGTTTTAATACAGGCTGCCCATGTGTAAACTGTTCATATATTGACTGACAGGAACAGGCATGTAACCGTACTATAGCTGCTACTTAAACACCACTGTTATTCATTTTAAAACATCAATTATAATTTATTATAATCTTTGCACACCAACAGATGACATTCCTTTCTTTGTGAAGGTGAATTAATCAACATGACACGAGCTTGGGACAAAGAAAAATTCTGAGTCCCCAACAGGAATCGAACCCATGACCTTCCAAACACTGGGCCGGCGCTGTATCCACTGAGCTACGAGAACTCATGGAGAGCAAGGTCATTTAACTGAGTTCATATATGACAGGTGTCCTGCATACTGCTAGGATCAACACTATCGAAGTCATCGTGAGTAGTGATAAGTTAATAAAGATGGTGAATTTTTTTTATATGAACTCAGTTAAATGACCTTGCTCTCCATGAGTTCTCGTAGCTCAGTGGATAGAGTGCCTGCCTGGTGTTCGGGAGGTCATGGGTTCAATTCCTGTCCGGGACTCAGAATTTTTCTTTGTCCCATGCTCGTGTCATGTTGATTAATTCACCTTCACATTTCATTACCGAGCTTAAAATTCACCATTTTTATTAACTTATCACTACTCACGATGACTTCGATAGTGTTGATCCTAGCAGTATGCAGGACACCTGTCATATATGAACTCAGTTAAATGACCTTGCTCTCCATGAGTTCTCGTAGCTCAGTGGATAGAGCGCCCGCCCAGTGTTTGGGAGATCATGGGTTTGATTCCTGTCGGGGACTCAGAATTTTTTTTTTGTCCCATGCTCGTGTCATGTTGATTAATTCACCTTCACATTTCATTACCGAGCTTAAAATTCACCATCTTTATTAACTTATCACTACTCATGATGACTTCGATAGTGTTGATCCTAGCAGTATGCAGGACACCTGTCATATATGAACTCAGTTAAATGACCTTGCTCTCCATGAGTTCTCGTAGCTCAGTGGATACAGCACCTGCCCGGTGTTCGGGAGGTCATGGGTTCAATTCCTGTCAGGGACTCAGAATTTTTCTTTGTCCCATGCTTGTGTCATGTTGATTAATTCACCTTCACATTTCATTTCCGAGCTTAAAATTCACCATATTTATTAACTTATCATTCCTTTCTTTGATATACAGTGTGCTTCATTGTTAGTTGTTTACTGAATGTCAGTAGTGAATCAAATGCTAGGGGTTGGTACCCCAACTTTCACAGTAGCAGGCTCTGTCCTGAGATGCAAAGAAAACGTATGTAACTGTTATGAACTTGGCGACTTGTTTTTGAGAGCAAATGCAATTTGCTTTAAACAAGAAACTGGAACATTGCAAGTCACAACAATGCACACAGTCCCAATCAAAGGGCCATCCAGGCTGTTTGGTTGCACATATAACTGTACAACTGCATATGAGTTCAGCTTCCAAAAGAAAATCAGAGTTTGTCAGGATAAATACTGATGTTCTTGCTTATTAAATCTGAATGTGCAGTTCCAGAAGATATTCACACCCAACACCCTTTTATGGCCAGTCTTTCAAAATTCCAAATTAAAGTATGAGGAAGAGATTATTAATAACGCTTCTAATACACCTTTTGCTGTTCATTTACAGAAAACAAACATTCATTTGTGTCCAAATTTCTTTCATTATGGTCATTAAACTCTCATTAACACCAATATGACCTTCATTTGCGCGTAAGGAACGTTCAAGAAAAACATTTACATATGCATTAACATTCAAAATCATCAAAAGAAAAACAATACCTTCATTTGACATTCATTGACTGTAAATGTATTTTCATTTTGGTCGAAAAAAAATTCGTTGTCACGAAACGACAATCATTTACATTTTACGACATTCAGTTTTCAACAAAAGACTTTCAATAACACAATTTGCATGAGAACTAACATTCAATTGCATTATTATGCAACCATATCCATGAAGGTAACAATCTTAAATGCGGTGAGACATACATTACCGTGTTTTCACCTAACGTTAAGAGAAAACAATCGCTCATTAGCGTAATTCTTTTGAACAGAGATATCTCGCCCAATTTTCCTCGAAAATTTGATTATAGAACAAGGGACCATATGTACTTTTTTCAAATCATAATTTCACAATCCTCCCCTTGCAGATATAAATTCGGCCACTTACGAAACTTTTTGCGTACAACTCAGAGGGCGCACTACAGTATTCGTGTGACATACATGTGCATGTAGTGACAGTTCGATTTGTCCAGAAATGCCACGCAGAAATAGAATCGCATTTGAACACTGCGAAAGGATAGTCAGGGCTTTTGAAGATGTCAATGAAGACTATTTACTATTTACTAGTGTGGCAATTGAAGGATAAATCGTTCAGCGAATTTGATATTCTATCTTTCAAAAATAAATGTTATTATGGCTGTAATGTTTGTCTCGCCGCATTAAAGATTGTTACCTTCATGGATATGGTTGCATAGTAATGCAATTGAATGTTAGTTCTCATGCAAATTGTGTTATTGAAAGTCTTTTGTTGAAAACTGAATGTCCTAAAGTGTAAATGATTGTCGTTTCGTGACAACGAATTTTTTTTCGACCAAAATGAAAATACATTTACAGTCAATGAATGTCAAATGAAGGTATTGTTTTTCTTTTGATGATTTTGAATGTTAATGCATATGTAAATGTTTTTCTTGAACGTTCCTTACGCGCAAATGAAGGTCATATTGGTGTTAATGAGAGTTTAATGATCATAATGAAAGAAATTTGGACACAAATGAATGTTTATTTTCTGTAAATGAACAGCAAAAGGTGTAAACAGCTTTCTTCCTGAAAAGTCAAAATTTAATTTGTTTGTGCTTTGAAGTAGTCATGCAAGTCACACTCCTAGCACTGACTTAAACGTTGCAAGTTCTGGCAAGCTCTTGTTTACCTCGGCAAGTACTTAATTTTTCTTCAAATCTCTTAACTTTCTGCGATGAAAGAGCCAAAGAATTTACTTCATTTGCTGAAACCCACAAGAAATACTCTGGCGAAATAAACTTGCAAAGTAAACACAATCTTATTTGTCACGAAAATGAAAGCTGCAACGTCAGCGCATTCCATGGCTGATGTAATAACCTTTTTAAGCGTTTTTAGCGTATTTATTATTTCCCTTCAAATCCAACGCGTCGATAAAACCAAAAGAAAATATAATTATATACGCAAATAAAGAAAACAATACCCGCAACATTGTCCTTGTATTAATGTTTCAGCAGCTTTTGGCAAATAAACATCACAGGTTACATGATTCAAAATTTGGCCGAGAGGAAGTTTGGGTCTGGTCACCGACAAAAAAAAAAACACACGTAGAACATGAACCGCGCTCGGCCCATGGCCGTGCAGTTTATTACCAGCAAGCTTATTTTAGATGTGCTTGGATTAAAATTACTACGCACTTTACTAAGATTCTCATAATCATAGCCCTCACTAGAAATAATGGTTGCACGAATTTCAACAGGTGGGGAATTTTTGTTTCAAAAAAGGTTAAGTTTGAGGTCCTTTTTACTTGGCCGCTTATTTTTTAGAGGCAAAAACCTAAGCGAAACAATTTTCGAGGATTTGAAGAACTTTTTTTCTTTGATTTGTGGATTCCGGTTTTTTGTTCTGGATTCGGGATTCCAGTTTCCGGGTTTTAGGGTTGCCCCATCTTTAACAGTGTGTTTTCTTTACTTTCAGTTCATACATGGTTGTTATCCAGCATTGGCAGACTTATAAGTTTGCCTTCAAAAATAAATTGCAACAACTATTGCATCTTTCATCACCTATTCTTGTGATGAAATGACCCAAAATCCAAGTACAAGAGGTCAAAAGCATAAAACAAACTTACCCAGTAGTGCTTACAGTTCCTTTTACTGTCTGCATATGCCATCCATAAACTGGTACTGCCTGGACAATGTACTCATTATTTTTCTGATTACACCTTTCAAAACGTCACTGTTACATGTATATAATTTGTCCTGAAAAAGCAATACATGAAATGTTATGCCTTTGGCACTTACCAAATATCTTTACGTGATTTACAATGTACACCATATCAACGTTCACAATTCTTTTTGCTTTCATTGTAACTTTTTTTGTGTCATTTTCACTAACTTGAAGACAGGACCTCCACATTAGGTGGTAATTTGCCTCTGGATTCTATGAATTCACAGGGAGTGATAACAATTAAATAATGACTAACTTTAACAAAGGAGGCATTCAAATGTCAGATTTTAATGTTAAGTTTATACCTGTAACTTTACATTATGCTTCATATATATAACCTCTCAATAATTGCACCTGTAGACAGGAGGTGTGCCGGGGGGAAGAGATGTTCTAAATTTTCTGAACTTTTCCCCCTTACTTGTAATAGGATGACTATTATGAACTACAATTCGCAACCAACACCAATATCAGGTTATGTATACACATGTATATTTTGTTGTCTCCTGTAATCGTAAAAAAATAAAAATTTAAAACCCTCCATAAAGTTCGTACTCAATAACACTGCTAGATGTAGCACTGTTACTGGAAATTAATTTAAGTGAAACTGTTGAAACAGCTCTGTCAAAATTGTTTCTAGCAGTTAAGGCAGGATAACAGAATATACACGTAGTACACAGCAAAGGCCAGAGATACACACATGTTGGTCATTAGTTAGGATTTGGTGAGCTTCTGTGCTAGGTACATGTATGGTGGAAAATAATAGACTATCAAAATGAAGGTTCCTGAGACATTTTGACAGCGCAGTTCTCTGTCATAAGAATATCATTTAAATACATTTATTACATATGGTTTGTGTTTAAAACTGATATAATGCACACTCTGATTGGCTAATTCTAGTGCATTATTTACATTTACTTGGTATACGTCAGTAAAATCATAAAACATGTGTGACTAAAATAAAAAAAATAAAATTATTCTCCTGTAATGCCCATGGGCCAATTATGGGCATGCTAAAAAGGTCCTAACACAAAGTAAAAAGAAATTAAGAAAACTATTCCTTTTTTCCTGAAAATTGTAGCGAGAGTGCATTCTATCACCCTGACGAGATAAAATTTAAGGAGAATAGAGAATTCACAAAGTTATACCACAAATGAATTGGTAGGAGACAGGACAAAGGAAACAGCCAGGAAGGAACTGAAACTTTCTTCAAGGAGCAAAAAAGTATGCATGCATAACGAAGAAAACAGTCAGTGACATTCAGTTAATGAGTTAGTTAATAAAAAAATTAGTGTGAAGAAAAGAGTAGAAAGAGAGAGAGTGGAGATAGGAGAGAAGGGTGCGATTATTTGTTTTGGATTTTGAAATTAAGTGGGATGGTACGGCATGTCTGAGACCTGCCCATACCAAAATATTTGCTTTTTTCATCTTCTTTGTAATAATAGTATAGGACTCTGTAATATTTAAATCAAATCGAAGGTCAGTTACATGCGTAATACCAGATTCGAAAAATGTCGTATAGAATATTGGTTTATTATCTATACGAATGTCTTTGTTATTCCATGTTACATTGTGCCACGGTTTCTCTGCAGAGAGCTCGTCTTGAAAATCCGCCCACCACTGAAGCAACTCGGTATAAAATTGAGAAGAGATTGTGAGATCCTTTATATTATAATTGCCATGAAATAAGAAAGGGCTGCCAAAGCGTTTTAGTATGTGATGTAAGTAATTTTTCCATGTGCCGTCATTTTCGCTGAAAATTCTCTTTAGCCAGGCTAGTTGTAAGGATTTAATCATTGTTTCTAAATCAATCATTTTCAGTCCACTCTTTTCATAATCATTTATTGCAGACAAACGTGTGACTTTGTCTACGCCTTTCAATAGAAATTTAAAAATCAATCGGTTCAGTTCTTGGACAACTCCCTTGGGGGTAGTTAATGACGATACATAAACAAATTTTGGGACAATCAGGGATTTTATTATTGTTACCTTTCCATAGAGGGAGAGACCTCTTGCAGACCAAATGTTTGTAAGTTTCTTAACACTGTCCAGGTTTTCTATGAAGTTTTCTCGTGTAGTAATTTCTGATCATAAGAGTAATAAACCCCTAGGGCTTTAATTGGTTCATTTGGCCATTTAATGCCAAAGGGTTTTGTTTTATTTTCTCTTGAAGATCTAATCCACATTCCTTCAGTTTTGGTGGGATTAACCTCTAAACCTGAGAGCTTCTTAAAATTGTTGAGCAGCCTGAAAAGAGTTTGAGCCGAGTTAAATTCCAAGAGAACTGCTGTTGTGTTGACTGTGTATTGGACTAACTTTGTTTCTTTCTCGCCAACAGTGATGCCTTTTATCATTGAATTTTGTCTAATTGCAATAGCCAAGGTTTCAATGGCCACCACAAAGAGATATGGAGAAAGTGGATCTCCTTGCCTAACTCCTCGTTTAATTGTGAAGTAATGAGTGGTGATGCCATTGTTAATAACGCAGCTTTGTATATTTTTATAAAAAGTCATTACCCAAAGAATAAAATTTGGACTAAAATTAAATGATTCTAAACATCTTTGAAGAAAATTAAGTTCCAAACTATCAAAGGCCTTCCGGAAGTCAATGAAGAACAACAAACCGGGAATATCTTGTTTGGCTGTTAAGTCCATTATGTCAAAAATTGATCGTACTGTTTCACCGATATAGTGATCTTTTATAAAACCAGTTTCATTGTGATGGATAATGTTCAGAAAGACATTTTTTATTCTAGTGGCTATAGTTTTAGACATAATTTTTGCGTCCATGTTTAGAAGCGAGATTGGTCACCAGTTATCCAAAAAAGAGCGGTCCTTTCCTTTCTTTTTGATAAGTGTTATGACTGCTTGTCTTTGTGAGCATGACATTTCACCTTTTTCAAAGCATTCATTTGTACATTGAATAAAAGGTTCACTAATTAATGGCCAGAATTTATTGTAGAATTCAATGGGAATTCCATCGTTCCCAGGAGTTTTGTCATTTTGGAAACACTCTAAAGGCAAGGCTCATTCTTCTGAAGTGATTTTACCCTCACATGACATCTTTTGTTCTTCTGAAAGTTTGGGAATTAATAAATCTTTTAGGAAAGTTTCAATCGCTTCATTGCTCTTGTTCCTACTCGTGTATAACTCTTGAAAAAAGCGTCGTTTGTACAAGATATTAAATGGATCCGTGGTAATCGAACCATTGATATTTAATTTTCTCATATGCTATTTGATATGATTTCTCTTTTCTAGATTCCAAAAATATTTGGTACCTTTCTCACCGTGCTCGTGCCAACGGGTTCGTGCACGAATAATTATTCCTTTGACTTTTTCTTCATAAAACAATTCCAGAGTTTCTTTCACAATTCTCATATTAAGTGTAAATACTGCATTGGGGCATAACCTCTCATTAAGAAAATAGGGCCCATGTACCCCCAACCAAAAGCAGTGGCACTAATAAAATGAAATAGTAAATCCAAATCAAAGTGGAGCTTTAATTGCAGACAGGATTTACGTGCACAATCTACTTGACATTTGGACTATATAAGCATTTCACCAAACCAAACTAATTGGACAGACAGCAAAATTAAAACAAGGAAATCTACATTATAAACACAATATGCATATCACTTCATCTGAGTATCAACAGCAAATAACTTCTCAATGAAAGGTAACTGAATGAAAGAAAGGATAAAGAAAATTCGTTTAACTTGCAGTGTTAAAGTTTAATAATTATTCACGCTGAAATTTGAATATTACAGTGTGTATTTTTGCCAATTTAGCTTTGCAGTCATTTTATTGGCAGTAGCTTTGCCAGTCTTCAACCAAATTAACCTGGGAATTCACCCAAGCATTTCGCCAAACCATGCATGCAAATAAAACAAAATGAGGAAATCTCCATACTTTGTAATCACAATATGCAAATCTTCACATAGGAACGTCAAAAGTAAATTTAGCAAATCCTGTTCACTTCGGCTTAAAATGGTTTGTACACCTGTCTTAGTTTTCAACAACAGAAGAAGAAATTTTAGCAGTCTACGAGGCGGCTGTGCCAACTAACACAGAGAAAACTTCAAAACTCACCCGGCCGTGTTTACAAATAAGGTTTTGGTTAAGCTTATTTTTAGACGTGAGGTTATAAGCTTAAGTTGACGATAAAAATCAGCTGAAAACTTAATTTGTTTACAACTTACAACAACCTCCACCAAGCGATTCACGTGTCATTGTTTAGAGATGAGTGAAATTAAAACGATGTAATTTATAAAATATCTCACAGCGTGGCTTCAAATAAGGAAGACTTTAAAATGGATTCCAATTGAAAATAAGCTTATATCGCCGAGGTAACTTGTTAATTTTCATAGCAAACGCAACAACAAAAGTCACTTACCGCAAGTTGCCAATTCAGTTCGGCCAGTGTAAATCTTCCAGGTAGAAACTTGCAGCAAAAGTTGTGAAGACTGAACTGAACTAATCTTTTTGATAGATCAACCAATCGACCACTTTTTTCCACTGTGTTTACTGTTTTGTAATTTCTCTAAACACTCAGGCATGTTTGATTTCTCTTGTTCATGACCTGACCAAATCATGTGACTTTTCTTGCACAGCTGCACAGCGTCATGTTGCACGAATCAGTTAAAACTTGGGACTACAGTCTTCTGAGTCAATATATCGGATACTTTCGCCTCCTTTCTATGGCTCTCGTTAGCTTTGGTTCACAGCATTGTTTGGTATTATTTCACCTCCTTTCTCTAGCCCTTGACTCGCGATAATTCACGGCATTGTTCAGTACTGTTTCGCCTCTTTCCCCAGCGCTGGCCCGCTCTTTTTCACGATCTTCACTACTTCTTTGCCTGTTAATTCCTGCTTTCTGTTTTTTTGCCTCAGTTCAACCCCATCTTAAAAACATTAGATCAACCTCTGCTATCGTTTGTCGACATAACAAATAGAAATGAGTTTTCTTTTCTTTAAAAATCCTGCCAAGAAAAATGGCATTCTTCCGCTACAAACAGAGGGTGCATGTCTCTGCCAACCTATTAGCTGGAGTATGGCCGCCATGTTTGGCAACTCCGCCGCCATTGTCGTCGTCGTCATCGTTGTCGTCGTCGTGCATACGCGCCCATGAGCAATACCGTTAGCCATGATAACCGTGTGAAAATCCATTCATGGGTTTCCTTTTCTTTCCCATATGAGTATGGGGCTCTGCTTGGCAGCCCTTTGGGCTGCTGGAGCTCTGCTATCAAAACTTGTGTTCAAGGTTTTCTGACTTTCATTGTTATCACATTGAGGGGTTTCAATAAGTTTTTTAGCAGGTGGGCATTAGCGTATGACAACAGGGCAAAACAAGTATAAGGCCCATAGGGCCTTGACAAGCTAGAGGGTCCTGAGTATTCCCGCCCAGAAATTTTGAAATCAAAGACTAGCAGGATGCATTTTCCTGTAATTTGGAGCATAAAAGTGGATAAATCAGTTTTCATAATCTGCTACTCAGTCTGATTACATAAAAAGTTGGTATCACAATAATTTATATTCAGTATTCCATACATGTAATTACTGGCTTTGACAGGTTTCTAGCAAAAACAAACTTGCAAGAGTTTTTTTAGTAAACCACACAAGCAAAATTCTGCATGCATCTACGTGTATACTGTAAAGAGACTTTATACATGAGGTGTTAGATGGCTTCTTTCCATTGTTTTAAAAGTGACTTAATAGCACAGAATAAAGCTTTTCAATGTCCAGGTGAAGGATTAAACTGAACGTGTTATTTTTAATTCAGTGCAGACAGGTTATGTATTTTTGTCTGCTGTTTGTGGGAAAATGAAACTTGAAACTCATACCAGCAGAGAATAAATTGGTCATATGCTAGGCAACCAGTGAAAATAGCAAACTGATTGTGATGACTATCTATAGCTTTGTCGCTTTCTAGGGCCAGCCAGGCCAGGCTGAGAAAAAATTGCATACTTCCTTCACACTTTATAGACAAAGAGCCAGAAACAGAAAAAAAAGAATGTATATTGTGTTTTCATACTATTTCGCGCTAAATTTATAGTGATGAACCGTGAACTGGGGAGTTTTTTCACCAGTGGTAATTGGACTTCACAGTCAATTTCAGACCATTTACCCTTGCAGGGAAATGCAGAAATACATTTAAGTACATCTGACAACATGAAGACAGTACTATAAAATCAAAACAGGCTCTTTTAATGAAGTTTCCTATACAAAAAAGTGAGTAATTTACTTGTCCTTAGGAAAACTATCCATGAAAAACTTTTCACTATTCACTTCGCAGTGCTTTTTTGACATACTAAATAAATAAACTCTTTCAGTATATTTTGCAACGTAAAGTTTATTTCACATGAAACTGGACTTCTTTCTTCAGTGGCGCAGAAAAATATTGAGTTATTTGGCGCGTGATTTTGACACATTTCAATTGGGTTTTCATGCATATAACAAGTTTCCACAATGCATCATTGAGCAAATTTACAGGTGAGTTTGGTTTGCAATTTGAAGATACAAGAGTGATAACACGTACTATAGCTGACAAAATCATGTTTTCTGTGACTTGAAATAAGCTTTTTTTTTTAGAAGACTGTCTTCCTCCGGGAAATAACATGGGACAGCAACAGTACTATTTAAATTATCAATGAAGCAGCCGGGCAAAGCTCTGTTCTCAGCCAATCAACTTGACTGGTGCCCAGCCCTTAATGAAACCCCTGCACATTGTTATTAAATAAGATATCCTGTATACATTATTAGTGATTTAACAGGCTCACATTGTTTAGGGGTAGAGCAACAACCTAAGAGATTTCTTCTGCCCATCCATCTCTCATTAATGCGTGCAAGGTCATAAACTAAGATCTTTTTCTTTCATTTTATGAACTGCTGGTTGATAATAATATTTTGTGTTTTTTAAGCTTCATTAATTTGTTTAGTTTTGTTGTTGCCTTTTGATCACTCTATCTAAACTACATGTGGTATGTTTATGTGCTGTTCATTGTTGGGAGAGTTTCTCTCTGCCGCTCATCATATTCATGTTGAGTTTTTGTAAGCTAGTGCTTTCATCTTTTAATTGCAATTTATTTTCATAGGTGCTGTTGGTTTCTAGTCAATTTCTGTTTGTCTTCAGATGTATTGTGTACTTTAAGTTTGGTTTCTAGCAACCGCATTATACAATAATAATTACTGTATGTATGACTAAAACGTTTGTTTGTGCACTGGATGTTTGACTATTTTCATTGGCTTTGAAATCTGAAATTATCTGATCAGTCTGATTAGCTTTATACTACTTATATCTAAAATTAAGGTAACTTAAAACATTTCTAAAATAATTATTGTCTCCTTCCCTTACATGCATATCCTGGAAACTTGATAAGATGAGGAAAGGACCGGTAAGTGATGTTTTCTCTCACAAGTCAAACTACTAATAAGGCTCTTGTTGAAAGTTCATTCCATCGAGTTTTCTCCAAAGGATTTCTGAAATAAATTAAACACTCATTTAGGGAATTGGGTTCAATTGACCATGATGATTGACCATGATGATTGAAAACTACTAACCTCCAACAAGGTTAATAATCTTAACTGATATCTAATCAGAATACAGCCTTTTAGAAAGTTCAAGCTGTCTTTTCTTACCTACTCATCTACTTATAGCTCAGGAAGCTACAGCTATAGTGACTTAATTACTTTTGGATGATCTGCTTATATAGGCTGTTTTGTCCAGTTTGTCTGTTATGGTTATAACATGGTAATAAAATCAGTCTGTAGAAACAGTTGAGTAGTAGAACAGCATTTTACTTGGCCAATTAAGCCAGGTTATCAGGCAAACGCATAGTCTTTGTTCTTACTGTTATGAAATTACATGTAAGTTATCACACAAAAGCAGATGATTGGCTGAAATCAAAATGATGACTAGAGGCCATGCACCAAGATGCATGCATTAAAGCGTAACACAATATCTCTACAAACATTCCATTACATCCATCTTAATCTTTGGCATTCATTTGAAGCCTTTCACTAATGACTTAACAAACCAGATACTGATAAAATGTCTTCATAATAAGTGCAGTTTTGGATAAATATAGTTTCAAAGGAAAAAAAACATTTCTATGGCTTATAACAGGCTGCAAGTGATAAAGAATCAAGGTATGGTGTATAAACGTTTCCACATGCACACTGAAGTACGTGTGTATCATGAAATAAACCGGAAACAGGCCTGTTGCCATCCACATTTCATCTGTTTCTTGTCAAATAATCCAGTAAGTCTGCTGATAAGTATTCCACATTGTTATTTTCCTTAGTAGAAGGACCTTCACTGATATTGAAAAAATGATAATATTTCCACACTTTATACCTGGCATTTACCATACATGTAGATCTTGCACAACATCCAGCATGTTGAAATCACAGAAGGCAAGGCTGTCAAGCTGAGTGTCATTATTTTAGGAGTGCAAAAAAGCAGGGTACAAATAGTGCTAGTGAAATAAAGAATTAAATGAAAGACAAATTAAAGACAGGAATTCATTTTAATGTTTTTTGTGAAAAAAATAATGATATAGAATTTGTCTGTACTGTTTTAAGTCTTTTATGCCACTATAAAACTTGACTCACATGCATCTGAAACCCTTAACCCGTTAAATTTTTGTTTTTTTTGCAAAACAAGGAAAGAGGAGTACGGAACGTTATATATGGCTTTTAAAAAGAAAAACTTGTTATTTCGTTGACAGTTGACCCCCCATGGATTTGTAATGGATGTGTGTAGATTTTTTGCAGTATTTGTGTCTGGCAAAATTTCAGTTAAAAAGTATAATTTGATTCCAGGGTGGGTTACTTTCAAATTTGTAGTTTTCATACCCTTATTTATGCACAATCACTACATGTAAAAACTACCAAATTTGCCCAAAAGCAACGAGCTCAGTTAAGATGTTATTTGTCAAATTGTGCATCTTTTGACAGAGCAATTCCCCAGAATAATAAAGGATACTTCATTAACTTGAAACGCTCCATTGTTATGAAATAGCACACATGTTGAGTCATTGTTTGCCAGTGCACCATATTTAATAGAAAGGAATTAAAGGGTTAAGGTGGCTGAACACAGTTTTGGATACCTGTGTTTCATTCACCTTTTCCTCTAAAACCCTTGATCATTTGGTCGCCAAAAATGGCAGCACGCAAGTTAACGACAAAAACTTTGTATTTTTTTATACTTAAGCTGACATATGTGCTATTGCCATAGCAACATGAATAAATATAAACAGGCCTTTAAAATCGGTTTTGTTTATTTGCAGAAAATCTAGTCATTGGATTTTCTTTATCATTTGCATGGTTGTAATGATGCTCACAAGTTAACACTATTTTAATGATAGCTTAACAAAGAGATTTTAATTATCCCTTGTAGAAGGTTAACTGGAATATCTAGAATTTCTTCTGTTAAATGTAAATTTTTTTCGATGCTCCAGTTACTTATTTCCTAAAGTATTTTTGTGGCAAATTTCCTGAAATTCTATTGAGTGGTTCTCGAGAAATAGATGTATTTCTGAGAAAGCTATACTGTATTCAATCACAATTTTTTGACATACTATGGATGCGCTGCTTTTAACTGGGTTCTTTCGGTACTAATGAAAAATCTGCAAATTGCTAGGTTCTTTGCATCATTACCTTTTCTAACATACATTTCTAATAAAAGACAAAACAATAAATACACTGTGTTCAATTATGAAGAAAAATAGCACAGATAGCACAGGCATTGAGCAAATAAAATGATTGCTGTATCAGCACGATGTTTGCTTTTTGTGATCCTTGTGCACCCGCTGAATTGCATCAGCAAGAACGTGCACGGAAATATTGTGTTCAGCCACCTTAAGGCTTGTCACTGATGCTTAACTATAAGCATAAGTCATAAAAGTATGGAATTTCTCTGCCTTCTCCTTGTACCCACACACCCTTTGGCATACTCCTGCTTTAACCAGAACCACAGCAAGTCAGTGAATAGAATGGACATTAAAGGGACAATGTCATGAATTGCACATGCGTGACGTTTCACTTGAAACTTGAAAAAATCAGGTGGAATTTTCCAAGTTTAAATTTGGCAAATTCAAAATGGTATTGACTGGTGGAACCAGTCGTGGTGTGTGAACAAGGGGAAACTTACTGTGATTCATAGCCCACGGTACTAACACAGAGAGATAAAGCTGCCGTAAAGGGATAATTTAGAAGGCAAAATATTCCATACTTGTTTTGGGCAAGGTTAGTGACAGCCTGTCAGCCCTGAATATAGTGCTCCTCCACAGTGAATGCAGAGTCTTGGTCAGTTGAGGTACTCGGCTCATCTTGATCTCCTTATCATAGTTGGGAACCTGTATTCATTTAGCTTTTAAATGATGCATTGATCATAGAATTTTGTAGAGATTTGCTGCCTGTAAATATGGGGAATACGATGACAGGTCGGAAAATTCGGATTTTCTTTGGTTGCATCGAAAAGACCCTTTTGGTGAAGTATTTTCAGAAATATACTTTCAAAGTTCCAGCGACCTCACATTTTTGTGAAATCTAGGAAAGTTCGAAATACCGCTCAATCAACCAAGATGGCCGATGGAATTTATGCAAAATTGCACATTTTCAACACGCCGGTACAGAAAGAAGGGAACTTGCCTGGATTTCATATTCACACAGTTTCACGAATTTTCCAACCTGTCGTTGGATTCTCCATATTTACAGCAGTGGCTCTTAACAGTCAATTTGACGGTTATTTTAGTGAAATACAGCATGATTATTTAGCCTTGTGGCCTCAAAATGGTAACAAAGTACGAAATCTGCATTCACATAGCTTTCAAATGGTGTATTAAATTTAGAAATCTGTTGAGAATAATATTTACCTGACACGGTTAGTATTGTGAAGTTGAAAGATACGAGGATTGTGTTACAATTCAGCAGTAGCTATAGTGAAATGCAGCATGATTTTTATCCTGTTTAGCACATCTTGACCTTTAAATTGTTAAGTTCTCCAGAACCTGCTTTCAGTTAGCTTTGATATGGCGTATAAAACTTAGAAATCTGTGGAGATTTATCAGAGAAACAAGGCAATGTAAGATCGTTAGGCAGTAACTAGATGTGCTGTTATGAGTGCTGATCATTTATGGTACGCAGCTTTTCTAAAAATAGCATGTGTGATATGCACATGCTAATAGATGCATGTCTCAAACAGTGTTTCTGCCAGACCACGCCATTGCGAGAATCCCGCGTTGTAATCAGAGATGGCCCCTGAAAAATGAAAAAAGGGCCAATTTAGCCATTTCCTTTTACAAGACTGCAGGCTTAACACAGGCACAGTATTTTAAAAGCCATCCCAGGGCTTGAAATTGCAACCAATATGGTCACCAATGCAACTAGCATTTCATCCTTGGTGACCAAAAATTCAGGTTTAGTCGCCATAATTGTAAGAACAGGTATTCAAAGATGGCTGACAACTTTGAGTGTGTTTATTGCATGTGCTTAGTCACGTGACATACAGTGTACATCATGACTGACTAGGGAGGGGAGAGTAAACTAACATTTTATGTCAAATCCTACCCTTGATAAGAATTAAAACACTTCAAATTAAAGTAAAATGATATGTTGAACTAAAATAAATGTCACCGTCTCTGGTTTAAAGAAAGTAAATCAAAAACTGAACACAGTGTGTAGTTTTATGGGTCTACAGGTCAAGCCGGTTTGGTGCTACTACTTTTCTACCACTTCGGGTGACATATGGATCGGTAATGTTCTCCTTTGCTGGTTCTGGGTGCATGTCTTGCTCCTGGGATGGTATATCTGGCAACAAGATGGGAATTCTAACTGTACTACAGTTTGGTCTGCTCAGGAAGGCAATTCTGCATTCACACCAACCATGCCCTGGTGTTGGCCAGACTCGCAGATGTTGCCTGTTGCGGCAATACTTTCTGCCATCTTCAGCCTGCACCACATAGGATCATGGTGTATGGTGATGCTTGACTACAATGGTTGGTTTCCATACTTTGGAGTTTGTCCAAGGCTGGAGACAGGTCTATGTCTGGCAATGGTGTTGTTCGATAATCCAACAAGGCCAGGTACTGGTCATTTTTTTCCCACAACTTCTTAACAGTTTGCACAGCTCTCTCCACTTCTCCATTGGCTTTTGGGTAATATGGTGATGTGCTTAAAGCCATAATCTTTGACAAATTATTTGAACTCACTACTGCTGAACTGGGGGCCATTATCTGATACCACCTCTGCAGGGATCCCATGGACTCCAAACTGCCTTTTCAACTCTTCTCTCACAGCTCCACTTCGTAGAGACTCCAACTTTGTAACTTCAATGAATTTGCTGTGGTAGCAGACAGAGTAAATAGTGTTCTCCGCAAAACTCAAATAGGTCCTAGCAAGTAATGGTGGCACTGAGGGCTTCAGTGGTTTTCAGAGGGCTGATTCTTGGCGTAGTCTGTACACACACTACAATTGTCTACCAGTTGCTCAATTCCTAAGGCATTCCAGGCCAAAAGAATACCTCTCTGGCGCTTTGTCTGCATTCGACTATTCCTAAATGACTCTTGCGGATCTGACGGAGCATTTCAGGCCTAAGAGACTTTGGAACAATTAGGCGTGTTCCATTGAAAAGGAGTCCGTCTGCAGGGGGGACTTCATCTTGGAATGTCCAGTAGGGTCTTGCCTCCAAGGGAACTTGTAGTTTTGTGTGGCCATCCATTTTTTTACCATTGTAAGAACTACTTGTAGCTTGGGGTCTAATTTTGTCTCCTGGAATTCTTCATATTGTTTATCTGAGACTAAGAGGACCACATTTATCTCTTGGAATTCTTCATAGGCTCCATTGTCATTATTCTGCAGCATATCTCCACATCATACCCATGTATATTGAGGATCAATTTCAGAAGTCTCAGTGGTACTTGCGGTAAAGGTTTGTTGCTGATGGCTTGGAGAGGCTTATGATCTGTCTCAGTTACAACACTCCTGCCATACATGTACTGATGAAATTTGTGACAGGCAAAAATGACTGCTAACATTTCGGTTTCAATGGTGTGGACCTTGTTTCAATGTCAGTAAGTGCTCGGGAGGCATAACACACAGGTTTGGTATCTTACAACAGCACTGCTCCCAGTCCCTTTCCACTTGCATCGCACTGGATAGTTACTGGCTTATTGACATAGTATTGTAGCATTGGAGCTTGTGACACAAGTTGCTTGATCTTCCTGAAGCTCTCTATCTGTGGATGGTCACAGTGGAACAATACATCTGATTTCTCTAGCTGTCTTAAGGGAGTGTCCATGGTGGACAGTCCAGGCAGATACCTGCTCAGAAACTACAAAGCCAAGAAGCCGTTTCACATCTTTTTTGTCTTTGGTTCTGGCATCTCATGGATGGCTGTACCCTTCTGGGGATCAATCTTCAGGCCCTCTGCGGTTTGTGAGTGTCCTACATAAAGTACTTCTCTCTGGCAGACCATGCATTTCTCTTTGTTAAGTTTCCAGAAATTTTTGCAGTCGTTCGTCATGTGTTGTTTCATCTCCTCCAATGATTACATCATCCATTATGACCTCAACACCATCTAGGTCTTCAACCCTCTGGTCTATGGTTCTTTCGAAGATTTCTGTGGCATATTTTACTCCAAAGGGCAGCCTTGTGAACCTATTGGAGTGTTAAAGGTGCATAGATCTAAATTTAACTGCCAGAAGCCACTTTTGGCACCTTGAAGATGGCTACTGTAGCAACTTGATCAACAGTTTTCATAGGATGGGAGGCATGTGGGACTTCGTGGGAGGCATGGTGGTCTCATGGTTAGTACGATCGTCCCTGGAGCAAGCAGTCCAGTTTGAGCCCTGGTTGGGGACACGGTGTGGTGTTCTTGGGCAAGACACTTAACTCTCACAGTCCCTCTCTCCACCCAGGAGTATAAATGGGTACTGGTGAATTGTTGGGGAAACCAAACAAATTGGGTGGAGTGACCTGCAATGGACTAGCATCCCATCCATAGGGAGTAGAAATACTCCTAGCCGTTTCATGCTACAGAAACCGGGATAAGCTCTGGCAGCTATGAGCCATCAGCTCCAAGGCTTCACTTTTTCATAGGATAGTGGGACCTCTTTATGGCAGCATTTAAATCTTGCGGATCAATGCACAATCTCACTGAACTGCTGGGCTTCTGAACTATTTCTAGTGTGTTCACCCACTCTGTCGGTTCCTATTGCCACACAATAACTCCAAGCTTTTCCACCCTTTTCAGTTCTTCAACAACTTTCTCTCTCTGAGGTACTGGTATCGTCCTTGGGGAATGTATAACAGGGGTAGCACCATCAACCAGTTCAATATGATACGTCCCACGCAAGCATCCTAATCCTTTGAACAACTCTGGATGGTCATCTAACTCCACTGTTTTTGCAGGTGGTTTGTTGCTGGTCAGCTGGTGAACTCTCTTTAGTAGGCCAAGTTTGACACATGTTTCCACGAAGCACTGATTCTACTTCGGGTTCTACAACAAAGAACCTTGACATCTTCGGCATTATCTTTGTATTTCGCACTCGGCACCACTTCTCCACAAGGTTTCAATCTGTGCTTGGAGAAGGAAATCAACGCAGTATTTGTTGTTTTCAGCAGAGCTTGTGGTCTTTGCTTGAGATTATTGTAAGTGCTCAGTGACATAACATTAGCTTTTGCACCACTATCCAGCTGGAAGTGAACTTCAGTATCTTCCAGCTCAAAACTTCATAAAACTGCTCGTCTTCTGCAATACAGTTTGACTTAACTGAGTAAACAAACAACGAGTCATCTTTGCTTTCTTCGTGGTCACAGTCCCCTTCTGTTTCCTTGTTGGAGTTGGCCACTTCTTGTAACTGATGGACATCCTTTGACAAACAGAATTTTGAGAAATAATTCATCTTTTTGCAGTATCTGCACTGCTGCCCGATTGCTGGGCATTTCTTGTGTGTTTTATCATAACCACACCATCTGCATTTGTTTATTGGTGTCTTGTGCTTCGATTTGACATCCTTCATTTCAACAGTCTTTTCAGTAGGTGGCTTCCCTTTGTTTTTATTTGAACACTGCCAACGATTCCATGGCGTACATTTTTCCTTTCCACTCACTCATCCGCATGAACGCTAACACCTGCCTGATTGATCTTTATCCTGCTTCCGTGGCCAGTTTGTGCTTGATTTACGAACTGGAAAAATTATCAGATCAGCTTTGTGACTGTCTAACTTTGTGACTGTCACAACATTAACTTTGTTGTGTTTTTCATAATTTTATACTGTAGTATTAGTAACAATGCAGAGAAGCCGGGCCAGCGTAGCACCATGGGTCACAAGTTACCTATCAATAGCAATTTGACTATGATGTTTGTCTGCCTCTTGTATTTCTCTTGGCTTTATGTTAAATGATAGTCAATCTTAAACAAAGTTTTGTTAAAGATGACTTCTAGTCCATACTGTTAAGTCTCAACACTCCTGTGTTATTAATTACAAACCACCTACCTTACATGTATCTTGGAGGCATTTTAAATTCTTTTCCCAACAGTTTCTTTGATTTTTACAGCTATGAAATGGTTTCAACAGGTGACCATATCAAAAAGAGGGAAACAGAAATAAACATAAAGCTTTGCCTCCATAATTGTGGTTAACCTGAAACTGAATTTACTTCATGTAAGTAGTTACAAAATGTTTTATTTTGTGTCTTACGTGAAACAAAACAATAATCAAAAACAAACTTGTGAGTGCGCAGTATGGACTGGAAATCATCTTTAACATTATTCTGTGACCTTTTGTTTAGAATTTTCTATTTGACACCTGCACAGTTTGATTTGCATTATTGTGTTTATGGAGATTTCCTTGGTATGTTTTTTCAATTCATTTGGTTTGGTGAAATGCTTATTGGTGAATTTCTTTAAAAGGTAATGTTTCAAATAAATGTTAAGAGCAGCTACCTATAAATATAGACCAAACATCACCACAAGTTGAAAAATCGATTTCGCACATTTTTTGCCCATAGATTGGCCCAAGCTAGGGGAAAAAAACGGACCATAGTTAGTTTCTGCCAATACAGGTTTTTCTGGAAGAAATTTGGGAAAAATGATATGGTTTTGTCCTGATTGGGCTCAAAATCTACTTCTGGTTTTGCTGAATTTTCTGAATATTTGATTGCATCCCACACCACACAACAACTACTTGAAAATCTGTCATTGATTTCTATATTCAGCTCAGGTCTTCATAGTACGACTGAATGAAAAGTAAAATAAATCAAAGTTAGTTTTGAGCCCGAAACAAGCTCGAACAGACACGCAAAATTTTACAATTTGTGGCAAACAAATTTATAGCACTAAAATATTGCCATATTTTTCTATGGGCTTTGACCTTAAATGCTATAAAAGCACTAAATAAACCTTGAGTTTAAATTAAAGATTATTAAGACATCCAGGGTGTAAGTATCATGGCAAGTATTCAATTTAAATTGAACAAATACAGTGTTGGATGGTTTGCTTTTCCAAGTTATGTACATAAGTTTGATACGTGTCCACGAATATTTGGTTTTTAATAGCTGAAATACTCTGTAATATTAT
Source organism: Orbicella franksi (assembly GCF_964199315.1). NCBI lineage: Eukaryota > Metazoa > Cnidaria > Anthozoa > Scleractinia > Merulinidae > Orbicella > Orbicella franksi. Next base: position 11,505,212 of record NC_138146.1, read on the forward strand.
GTTTAAACCAAGAAATTAACAGGTATATTTTTGTAAGTCTTAAATCCACCTTTTTTGGTGACCAGTTAGTTTTAGCTGATTGATTAATTAAATAATATATTTTAAAAGCAGTAATTTTTCATGGAAACAGTCGATCTTCTGTGACCAATTGAGGAGAAGAAAACAAGACGGATGTTTGCTGTTCATTTAAGGATATGTTCCTTTGGGGTCATATTGATCACGACCAGTGATCCAAATCACTCGGATCAGGGTGCATCAAGGACAAGAGCGGATTCAATGGTTTCTTTGATGTACCGTGATCTGAGTGATCCAGATATCCCCAAAGGAAAAGTCATTATTTTTCATTATTTTTTCCACATACGACATTTTTAAAGATTCCTTTGAGCAGGTTGTCGGAAACGAATATTTATTTGAGAGTGACTATACCTGCGTCACACAGAGTTACTTTTTTATTTTCAAACAGGTGGATGTATAGTCACCCGGGGAAAGTGTTTTTACGGTATTTTAGTTATAACCCATAGAAAAATGTGGTGATGTTTTAATGCAATAATTCACCTTCAGCACATCGTAAAATTTTGCGTGTCTGTTTGATCTCATTTGAAGCTCAGAACTAACTTCAATTTGTTTTATTTTTCACTCAGTCATACCATGAAGACCTGAGCTGAATATAAAATCCATTGAAAGATTCTCAAGCAGCTGTTGTGCAGAGCATGAAGCAATCAAATATTGAGAAAATTCCCCAAACCCGGAAGTAGATTTTGAGCCCAAACTGGGCGAAATTGTTTTCCGCATATTTCTACCAAAGAAAGCTCTATTAGCCAAAACTAACTATGTTTCATTACCGTTCTTACTAGGACCTGTCTATGGGCAAAATACAAACGAAATCAATTTTTCAGCTTCTTCCATTGATAGGCAGTTTTGGTCAATTTTTATAGGCAGTCACTCGTAAGTGTAAACAGCATTGGAGGAGTCAACTCTTTCAGTTTTGGAGGTTTTTACCTTCTTAATGGTATACTACAGTATTTGGTTCATGTTTGTATTAAGTATTTCTGACTGCAACAGTTTTTCATTACAAAGTTATTTGTAAGTTATGACCATGCAAGGTTGAAAATAATGCATTTTCAGTCAACATCATGGTATGTCAACTATGCTAATTGCAGGCGTATTTAATTTTTGTGTGCAAGTCAGAGCCTCGGGCTGTGGTGACCTCATTGACAGCTTGCTCAAGGAGGTAGCTGATTTTGTTAATTTTTTCACACGAAAAATTAAAACAGCAACTTAAAACTGTATTGAATCTGAGCATGATGGATTGCTTAAGTAAATTTAAATTGAGTTTGTAAGTTACTCAAGCAAACGATTTATTAGTAAGCAATATTGACACATACCACAACATTGCTAAGTGATACAGGAAAGAACAACTTGGTTTGATTTAACAATTATAAGTCAAGAGAAAATAGCAGACAAGAAACCAATCTTTGCAGCTGTCTTGCAGTGCAGTCTTTAGGCCTCAGGTGCTTGATAAATGTTATTTTTATATGGTTAGCTCTGTGAGTGGGCAAGATGAATCAACCCTGTGCTTTGATTCACGACCCAAGTGGGCAAGGTGGGCTATCTTGCCTGCTCAGGCTACCAGCTGTGTCCCGCAAGAACAATTTTCCCAAAAGCCTTAAAATAAATCCGTTATTGACCAAGCTTGGTTGGTCAAGATGGCTAGATATTGGGCTCAACCTTTTTGGCGAGTTTATGGACCGTGACTCCATCTCTGTCCATAAACATGCAAAAAATGAACTTGGCCAACATCCAGCCATCTTGACCAAACAAGCTTGGCAATAACTAATATTTGTTGTTTTTGTTGTTGTTATTATTAATAGTATTTGTTCCGAGTGGAGTGCAATTCAGGGAGTAATTGTGCAAGTAATTTCATAATTGGATGAGCATGCAGAACAGGGCTGATTTGAAATTACAAGTGTGATTAGTTGCTGAATGGTATGACATAATGGCCAATTATTAACTAACTGTACCAATAACAAATTTCAAGATTAAAAGATGTTAAGAACGTTTGAGCAAAAAAGTCAGTAGTATTTTCTATAAGTTTTTCAAACACTGGAGAAGCAATACGAGGGAAGCCATTAAAGCAGACTTAATTTACAGGTGAATGCTGTAGTTTTTCAATAGTAGGTATTCGATTACAAAAAGTTGCGATTTGACACCCACGTGATCGTGGAGTGATTGTGTTACAAATAGGCACACAGGGAACCAATTGTGCTCAAAAATTTTGGTATAGATAGAATTATAAGTATTTTTATTGCTTTTTCTATGTACAGTATCAAGGGAGAATTACTCCTGGAACTTCTCCTTCCATTAGAGTTATCTAAATGGTGTGTTTCTCTCCCTGCAGCTTACATTTGATTTTAAAATCACCATTACATCTCAGAGTGCTGTCCTGTTCTGTTTGATTCTTTCCCTCAAATAGTCCCTTAACCTTGGATTTATTATGCCAATGAAGGAGATTAACTGTGGCTTTTCTTTAGGTGATCAGTGTTAAGGACAATGACAGCTTATCTTCCTTGTTGTCAGTGGAGCTGAAAGCAGACTTACTCTTGATGTTATCAGATGTGCAAGGTATTTACAGTGGCCCTCCAGACCTCCCAGAGTCTCGTCTTCTAGACACATTCAGACCAACTGATGTTAGCAATATTGAATTTGGAGAGAAGTCCCGCGTTGGTCGTGGAGGCATGGAGTCTAAAGTGAAGGTGTGTAACTAGTTATAATTGCCAATGAGTCATACTGTATGAAACCAAGTTGCTTGCAGGGCTGATGAGTTAAAGAATGTGGTAAATTTGCATAGATTTTAGTGAGTAGTTAAGTAAGTAAAGAAGTAATTAGGTAAGTAAGTAAGTAAGATAGTCTGTGGTTTTCCCACGCACTTCAACATGATATGTTGATGTAGATATGTTGGTGAGTAGCCGCAGTGTTTTCCCAGTTTTCTATCTTTCTTTCTTATATAACTAGGTGCAGCTTTCACTGAATGTTGCCAAAGTATTGTTCTCAAAGAATCTTGTAGGATTTTGAGTGGGTTTCTGAAAGGTTTTGATTGGAAATACATTATTATTATGGGCCTTGAAAGCATCCATTGAGCAAATGAATGCACATCCGCAAATGGATGTTTATTTCATTTTCTTATACTACCCAGAACTTGATGAAATGTTTATAAATACTTTATAAATACTTGTTTCAATTACAGAGGGAAATTGAAATATTCACCTTAAGTTAGGGCTCCTCGGTATGATTCTAAAACACTCTGCTGGCAAAAAGCCATCTGAACCACGTCAATAAGACTGTGCACGTAATTTCTTCATATGGAAATTCTGGATCTTTATTAAATACTGACAGATGAGAGATGTTTGCTTTACAATTGTAACGAAATTGATGTAGTGTTTGCACGAGCTAAGGTGAGTGTGCTAAGATTTAGAACCGTTATATTTAAATGTAATGCCAGCGCAAGTTCTAAGATGAAGAGACGGTTATATGGCGAGTACTGAATGCGTAATGGACTCGTAATGTGGGGTATATAGGAGACTCACATTGTGTAGTTGATTTGTTTGTGAGAGTAGACTTGCCATGTACGAGTAAGCTGTATGTTAGGAGTCGATTCATTAAACCGTTGGCCATTGGACTATTGGAGTGGAAGTTGTTGTCATGCATGTGCATTACTTTTGGTGTCAAAAGTGGGATGAATCATGACCAAAGTCAGCTGAAGTTTAGGTGAGATCGTTTTTTGTGGTGTAGATACTTGTCCTGTGAACGGCTGTTGTTTGTTGATGTAGTAAAGCTGCACGACAAGACATTTTGACCTGTAGTGGCATGCTGGTTGCTATGAAGCACTTTATGTGATAGTTGCTCAAGTGCTCCGAGAAGGATGCTGTGAAACAACTCCACTTATTAACACTATCTGGAAAGAACAACGTGTACCAGAGGACTGGAAGAAGTCACTTATAGTGAAAGTGCCAAAGAAGGGTGACATCACTCAGTGATAACTACCGTGGTATATCCCTACTCTCCTACCAAGCAAAATCTTATGCAGGGTCCTCATTGACAGATTGAAGAGTGGCATGGACAAGTTGATTTGCAGGAGCAGGCAGGATTTCGATCTGGAAGGGGAACTTCTGAGCAAATCTTTGCACTTCAGAACATCCTTGAGCAGTGCCAGGAATGGCAAGCACCAGTGTACATTAACTTTGCTGACTTTTCGAAGGCTTTCGACTGCATCATCAGAGAGAGACTTTGGGACATTATGGGGCAGTATGGCATCCCTAAGGTCTTTATCAGGACTTTTAAAGCGCTATATCATCAGAGTTCAAGCTGCATCACAGAAGGTGGAAGGTATTCTAGCTGGTTCGAAGTGAAGAGTGGTGAGCGGCAAGGGTGTGTGTTATCTGGCTTCATCTTTGTCTTGATCATGGACTGGGTCATGAGGCACACAAATGATAAGAGACGTGGCTTGAGATGGAAACTCACATTAGTCCCAGAAGACCTGGACTATGCTGATGGTGTTGCTCTAATCTCAAGCAGATTTGCTGATCTCCAGCAGAAGACCGATAGGCTAGCAGCCACTGCCGGCATTGTTGGGCTTAAGATCAACACATGCAAAACAAAGATGCTTAGGATGAACCACAGATGTACAGACTACATCAGGATAGAAGGAGAAGAGGTGGAAGATGTGGAATCCTTCGTGTACCTAGGTTCAGTACTTGACAAACTTGGCAGCACAGAAGCAGACATCAAGAGGCGACAAGCACTAGCAAGAACGGCATTCGCCAGACTTCAGAACATCTGGAGGTCAGTCAGATTCAGCCAGAAGAAGTTGCGCATCTTGAACTTGAACATCCTGTCCGTGCTGTTGTATGGAGCCGAAATGTGGAGGGTGATAGCAACTGATGTCAACAAACTGGATGTGTTTCAGGGCACATACCTGAGGAGAGTGCTGAGGAGATTCTGGCCCAACCATCTGAGCAACAAAGAGCTGTACAAAGCCACAGGGAGTACACCGGTGTCAGTCAAGATGGCAATGGTTAGGGTATGTATTGAGGAAAAGTCCTGACAACATCTTGAGGACTGCATTGATGTGGGCACCTGAAGGGAAGAGGAGACTAGGTCGACCGAGAGAGACATGGAGAAGAACTGTGGAGAAGAAAAGGAACAAGCTCAGATGGCATACATGGGCAGCTACTGCTGCATCGGCCTCAGACCGGGATGGATCACGTGATCTTCTGGCCGGCCTCAAGAGTCCTCATGGGCCCGATGAGGACCCTTTGTTTATTGGTTGCCATAGTTAGTTGTGGTTACCGTTAGTTGCTGGGGTGGTCCAGGTGACCATTAAAGTTTAGTTTAGTAGCGTTCTTTGAACATTGAGCTCCTTCAGGATGGCAGCAGCTGATCAGAGTTATTGTGAAGTTCGTTGGATGCAGAAGAAAATCATTGTGGAGAATTCCATGTGGAACAGGATGTTGTGCAGAATTCAGCAACTTGAAATGAAAATGGTTGCTATTCCATCGGTCAAGAATCACCAGCTTCGTTTATGTCAACTCTCCAGGAATTGGGCAGCAGAATTTTGAGTACCAGTGAAGAAATGGAGTGACGAAAGGCTAACAGATTTAAGGAACGAACCGACTGGCTCAACCCTTTGGTCTTTGCAATGCTCTGGCACTATTTAAGAGGTTGATGGATAGGGTACACTTGTGGGCTTATCTTGGCAAGTACTGCTGATTTTCCTGGACGATGCCATTGTGCACGCTAAGTCATTTGAAGAAGTCTTGAGGTGCCTATGAGTCATTTTTGAACAGTTAAGATCTGCTTACCTAATGCTCAGCCCAAAGAAATGTGTTTTGTTCCAGAGGAAGGTTACTTTTTCTGGGCCATGTCGTGAGCCATATCGTGAGCCATATTGTGAGTGCAGATGGAGTGCGTACTGACCAGAGTAAAACAGAGGCTGTCATTGCTTTGCCAGTTCCATGCTCAGTTGCAGAAGCTAGGAGTTTCCTTGGCCTGATGTCCTGTTGTCTCTGTTTCATCTATGAACATGTCTGAATTTCTCAGCCACTACACAAGTTGACTGAAAGTTGAAAGAAATTCCTATGGACGGAGGCCTGTGATAAGGCTTTCTGCACTTTAAAGGAGAATCTTACCTCAATTTCAATCCAGACATATCCAACCCTTGATTACATGTTTATCCTGGACAAAGACACAAGTGGCGTGACAATTGGAGCTGTCCTTTTAAAAGTTCAAAATGGCACTAAAAAGTTATTGCATACTTAAGTAGAACATTGAGAATAGCAGAAAGCAATTATTGTGTTGAAGAAAGCCGCAGAAAAAATTTCAAGCCCCACTACAAGTTTACAATGTGGAGGCACCCCTTGAGAGGTTTGCTATTGATGTATTGGGACCTCTACCAGAAGCCGAACAAGGAAATCAGCACATTTTGGTGGCTATGGACTATTTCTCGAAATGGGTGGAGGTGCTTGCCATGCCTGAACAATCCGCAGTGACTGTGACACATTTCTTGGTCACTGAGGTTATTTCCAGGTTTGGTGTTCACTGACTAAGGACGTAACTTTGAATCAGCACTTTTTAACCCATTGATGCCTGTGCCGCTCATAACCACCCCTGCGAAAGACTCCTCCATTTCCCTGTGCCGTCCATAACTGCCTGAAAAAAAGCATGTGGGGACAATTGACTTTCCTACCCTTGCTGAAGATTTTTGGTTCTACTATTGTTCTATTGTTCTTGAGGACAAATAAACCAATCAGAATGGACTTTCTGAGCATATTTTTAGAGGACTTTAGGGGCCTAGAAAGACGGTTTTTCTTCTTAAAATTGTGCGCTCGAAAAGTGCAGGTAATCATGGCACGTTGTGGGCCAAATCTAAAAACTTCCAAGGTCTTGTTTTCATTCCTAACATGGATAAATTGCTAATTTGGGCTTTAAAATAGAAAGGAAAAATACAAATTAATGTTTAGATGGCCTCAGTATGGAGGATAAAGGAGTACAGAGTCCTCAAAACTTTCTGGGGAAGAAGTTTTTCTTCCTACAACTGGTGCGGAAACATGAAGATCGGAGCGCTTTCAAGTAAGTTTTGACAAAAGATCGCAGATTTAAAGCAGCTTTTCGGACTTAAGAAACAAGAATGGTAATGTACATTATTACTTTGAAGTACAATTCAACTTTTGGAACGATTAGGAAAGCCACGGGCGTTAAAATGACTGCAAAAGCGGTCAGCAAAAACTCAAGCTTTCACGTTAACGTGAAGAATAATTTGAACATGTGGTTCGTGCAGCGAAGCACGTCTGCGAAATTTTGAACAATTTTTTGCTTTGAAATAGGTTTCTTTGCCTCAGCTTGAATGAAAATTTATTGTTATTGAACTTCCTTTGGCATTTATTTCATTTGGTTCCCTGTATTTGGGAATTTTAGGTTTTAAAAGTGAACAGTAATTTGCACGCTGGATTTCTGCATATTTAATTTACGGCGACCTCCAGGCGCTTTGTTTATTTAGTTTATTTGCTTCGTTCAAATATTTTTTGGAATCTTATTCAGCTACTACAGAACCGCTGAGAAAAGAACTAAATGGCCACTAATTAACACAGTTGAAATTCGACTGATCTCAAAATAATTCGCTTGGTTTTGCCGTCTTTTTGATTTACGGCTTTCATCTTTCTTCCGCAGCGTTGTAATATTTTTGTTATCCATTCGAAAAAAATCTTCATCCTTTCGTATGGCTGAGGTCATCCATTTGAATATGAAAATCATGGTTCAAGAAATAAATACTTTGAACAGATGTTATAACTGCTCATGTTATGCTGTGTTACAATTGCTTCAAGCAGATTGTCAAGGAAACTTTAAACGATAGCAATTAAACCCGCACAATGCTAAAGCTCGCTTACAATTTTAACCTTAAGGTATCATGGTAAGTGGATTTTCATGAAAAAAGCGAAGAACCTTTTTTAGGCTGTTCAAATTGAGAAGACAGAGATAAACATTTTGCAAAAAGAATTGGGGAAAAGGCTTTTTTACCTTTAAGATAAAGAAAGAAACTATTTTTGAATATCATTAACCCCTTTCGGAGAATTGACACCTCTAATTAAAAATCATCACCAGTTGTCACATGCAATGCGAATTGCGGTGTGATGTTTCATTTGTGCATGCGAACTGTTCTCGATCTGGTTGTTTCATTGTAAGTTAGCTTTCATTCTTGTCAAATTTTCTTTATGTCAGGACGAAAACGCAAGAAAAGTTCTTGCCCATTTTCATTTTCGAAGAAGCCAAAGAGGCGAAAATCTGATGGAACCCACGGGTTCAGCATCGAACAAGATCTCTGGCTCTGAGCGACCATGGGTTGCACTGTAACCAAGAAGAATGGCTGAAGGAACTCGAGGACACTAGTCCCGCCAATGAAGCTAAAGGACAAAATACAACTAGTGCTAGTCGCACGAAATTGCTTGAGAGCGGACGCAATTCCAAAACTTCCACGAGAGAGTCAAGCGCAGATGTAGATGTAGACAATGTAGACCTCGAGATTTCCTCTTTTTGGCTTCACGAGGGATGGTTTCAAAAAATGTCTGGAGAACGAAGAAGCCTAAACTTAAGCAGCATAATACCAATGCCGCCGACGAAATCTTTTAAGTAAAAGAAATCACGGCAGTTTAACTTGAAGTTTGCCGCTTCTCGGACGATTTCACTGCGATGGGTTTCCGCGCCAGAATTGTAGTCGTCTGTTTATTTCAAGTTGTCATAACCCACTGTTGTTGTAAACTGACCCATGCCGACATCTGTCAGTGCAGAGGGGATTTTTAACACCTAATCAAACCAATTTCATACAAGGTTTTTCGTCTTTTTCTTGATAAAATAAAACTGCATATCAGGATGAAAATTTTATTTCGTTTACATGCGTCTTCCAATGGATTTGGCTGAAAATCGGCAGGTATGTTCCAGGATACCTCCTTCGAAAAAGGGTGTCGGGCTTTGTTTAATTTTGCTTCTGTTTCAAAGTTTAATGGCCTCTTTAGTAGAAGGAAATGTCCACACTGAAAATATTAAAGTTTAGGAGGGTGTAGAAAAAAAAACAAACCACATCTGGCAAATCACAGACATCTTTTTTGAGGGTGATGTGTGAGAAAACATTTCCGATATAAATCGCGCTGCTCCAACAATTCACATGGGGAAGTGAACAAGTTTAAGCGAAGCAGTGTTTCTGGGTATTTCTTTTAATATCACTGCGACTGTAACTTTTTAGAAAATTTCAAAGATATGATTGTATTCTAATACTATTAAGCTTTCAGAAAATGTATAGGTTCTTTCAAATTGCCGGCGAAGAGCACGATTTCCAGACGCTGTCAATCCACCTACCATGATGCCTTAACAGTGAAAAAAAGTTATTTTGGAAAAGAGACAAAATGTTTTCTTTCCGAATTTATGTTTGATGGGACTACCAATGTTGACAAAGGAAATTAAGCAATAGCCACTGTGACAGGTAACGCAACAGAATAGCAACAGCGAATCTATATCAATCATTAGGACAGAACGTCACGTTGTCGTGGGAACTACATAATAGTTATTTTGCATATTACTTCTAAAAGGTATTCCATAATTCTCATAATTCTCAAACTCGTAAGACCTTCAACATGATGGATTGCGATTTTTTGGAATTAGTCGACAGTGGGGAGATCATAGCAAAGGTTAAGAGGTTTTTAGAAGATGGCTGTAGGTGTTTTCGCTTTCCTCCAACAAGCAGAAAGATAAAGCCTGGAGATTCATAAGGGAAAGATAAATTCTAAGTGTCGTACTAGCAAGCATTCAATCAGAGACATTTATGGTGAATACCCATCCTAAATAGCTTTCTTTTGTTTGTTTGTTTTTTAATCACAACCCTTAATTGCTTTCATTAAATTTCAGTTTTAGGAATATGTTGAAAAATACGTTGAAAAATAGCTTAGTAATTGTAATAGCTTTTAGGTCATTCAGGCAGTAACTTTTTCACAGACACTTAATTTAGTTCAAATGGGCAATGTAAACTGCAGGTTTTGTTGATCATTAAATAATTGTAGTTGTTGAAGCACAGTGATCCGTGTCTTTGGAAAGTTTAGCCATGCATAGACAAAATCTCCAAAGAAGTGAAAACTCCTAAAAGTTTCGCACTTAAATTATTTGACACGATTTAAACGCTTTCTTCTAGAAATTTCAGTGAAAATAACACTAACTCCCCCCGTGTTCGCATTTTCAGTACAGAGGAAAATAACCTACATGTATTCCAGACATTCAGTTGATTCGGGCACAGCGGGAATAACAGCAAGCAAAGAACCAGGGGAGAAGCGTGGCAAGAGCATGTGCCTCTCCCCTATTTTTTTGCTCACTGTTTTTTGCGCTGCACCCCAACTAACTGAACAAAACAAACTTTGAAAACTTGAAATTCAGACTCTAAAGGGCCATTGCAAAAGATGTTCTTTCTTTCTCTTTGGAATACTCAAATCTGGAATGTTACAATGAATCAAATTGATTGATGAGGTATTTCCAAAAGACAGACAGGACATAATATTGAAATAAACTTGGTGCTCTGCTCTGAGAAGAGATGTTGAAACAAGACAATGTTATTGTATTTTATCGAGTTCTCTCAAAGTGCGCTTGATCTTTATAACAAAACTTGCGTTACAGGTCACTTGTAACGGGTCAACGATTGGTATGCAAATTTATGCCCATTTGCGAAGAGAAAGATTCGGGTCCGTGATGGATAACAATTATTGCCAATTCTATTCTGTCAAAAGATTTTTGTGTCCATTTCTAAGTTTTGTCAAGTTTTGAAAGCAGAAATAAAGAAGTGTGTAATAAGAATTGCAGCTGTAAAACTGTGAAAGGGGAGCGAAAACACATCCTGAGCTGTTTATAACCATTCATTCAATATCAGCCCTTTTCTTTGGCCTTTCGAACGCCTGGAATCATACGTTCCAAATGTTTCTTTAGCAGTTTGAACGCCCGGTGTCACCCATTCAAAATTTTTTGTTAGCCATTCGAATGGCGGCATCATCCATTCTAAATTTTTCATCAACCATTCAAATGGCTGGCATCATCTGTTGAAGATTTTTCATTAGCCGTTTGAATGGCTGGCATCATCTGTTTGAAATTTTTCGTTAGCCATTTGTACATGCTGGCATCACCCGTTCGAAATATTTCGTTTGCCATTCAAACGGCTGGCGTTATCCGTTTGAAATTTTTCCTGTGCCATTCAAATGGCTCGCATCATTCGTTTGAAATTTTTCCAGTGCTGTTCAAACATTTACAGCATCTGTTCAAAATTTTAACCTGGCTGTTTGAACGGTATTTGAAACCGTTTTCAATGGCTGGAACATCCAGTTGTCATCTGTTTGTTAAGCGTTCGCCAGCCGTTCATTTTGACCGTTAAACAGATATCCATTAGTGACGTTTTTGCATGAGAGGTCACATTTGTTTTATAGTGTGTAATTAACACTGAAATATTGTAAACAGGCCTTTGTTTCCAATAATCTTATACTGTAATAATTGTAACGTCTTAAGTTCTTGTTTAAAAAAAATAGCAATTTTCCATGCAGTGTTAAATTATGTGGTGTGCAATGGTCATGTATTATTACAGCGTATATGTGACCCTATTTTGGAAAAAGTGGTTAAAGGTGAAAAGAGAAAAACGCGTTTATTCACATTTCAGACCAAAACGCATTTAAACACCGTTTAAATGGGCTAAAAAAACGTTTAAACCCGTTTACAAAATGTTTTAACGCGTTTTTCCTTAGGCGAATGTTTCCTTTAAATGAGCGTTTAAACGCAATAATGTATTTAACAGTAAAGCTGTTATGACAGATTATTCAGCATTATCGTTCCCACGCCTTTTGAAATCATGGCGCTATTAGAATTATTATGCCAAGCTGGTTTACTGGATGGTATGTAAAACTTATTTTCGCCATCATTCTCAGTCAAAGTGGAAACTTATTGTTTTGGTGAAAATACGAAATAATGATATGAACGCTTCTTCATATTGTACTAAAAATGTAACGTAACTTATGGTCTATACAGTGAGCCAAATGCATGAGTCTTCCGCGGCAATACACAATACACTTCACATTACCATTTCCGAGAATACGCCAACGTAACTTCATCCAATTTACGAAAAGAAATGTGTTGCTAATTTTCTTGTCGAAAATATTTGCACGTAGGTACAATCTGCTACAATTCTGCAGCACACGGGAACGAGTGTGACTTTCATTTTGCGATATCACAGGGAACCTCTGCTTTAATTAGCCTGTTCATATTTATGGCATAACACTAAATGATTTCCCTGTGTGTTTGTGTCTTTCTTTGGTTGTCTTGTGAAGTATTTGCATCACGCGGAGACGGCCGTTTCTCCGTGTGATCGATTCAATTCATGCGCGGCGACAGATGAGTGTCTCGAGTTTCAAGTATTAACTACATTTCAATCTTCTCCCCTGTTAAACAGAGGGCCGAAACTGTAATCCACAGCATAATGTTCGTAATGCAAAGGAGAACCACAGTTTTTTCTATTTGAAAGAAGTTTACCATTTCATGTAGCGTTGCAAGCTGTCAGCACACGAAAACAAACTCTGTATCCATCAAGGTTGATTTGGATCGGCTACCCGTGTTACATTGCAATGCTGTCTCTCAGTTACTGTGTTGTTCTGTTGCTCCAAGCAGACTCAACAGATTGAATAATTTGTCATACTAATCGACTAGCCAATGAAATTTGCCTGTTCCCACGGTTAATATCTCACATAAGAAGAATGTGTCTTCGCGTTTGCGAGCGGCATGAAATAAACGCCCAGGAAATTGCCAGTTGTTTCGGCACGGTCATCGAAGACGGTTGTAAACAGGGTGGCTAAATCACGTTTCACGAAAATTAGAAAGTCCCTTTCACAAATCATGGAAAATAAAAATACGCATTTCATGTACCACGAAAAAAGTTTCTCCTATATTCACGAAATTATTCTCGCTTAAGCTTCTCACAGAAGATGTAATAAAAGCCGGGATTAATTCAATTATCGCCCCAATTCTCCCCGTCCATTCTTTTTCGTTCAGTTGCCAATGGCTTTTACTCAAAAATGTGCAGTTTTAGGTGGTTGCATCCCGCAAAAGAATTGTGGAAAACTTCGGCGTGAATTGAGAAACTTGCATTTTCCCCTCGAAAAATGGGCGATTGTTGAGACAGAAATCGGGTTCGTGATCGTTCGCACGCACTCTCGATACGTTCGCGTCAAATTACAGTGCACATGTACATTTACGCGACGAAGGCGAAGTCTGCCCGTTACAAATGTTTGCTGCATATATACATATATACCTCTCTTTTTGGATAACTGAGATGAAAAGGACTCATCTTAAGTGGTGTGTTTACAAAATAGAATCAAGGAATTTGCAACCTTAGCCTAAAACACGTTTGTTATTGCTTATCTCTTTCTTTAGCTTTTCCTTCATTTAAAAATCTTGACGAGAATGAGCTTGTAATGTCTTTTTCAATTGCAACCAACGTCTCAAATGCAGATCAAATTTGTCAAACACAAACACGAACCATATGTAGTTGCAAATCTGTTCACTTTGTTCCAGCCACAATCGAGAAAAATTTAATTTAATCGGAAACATCGCTCGTCACAATCCAACACAACAATACCTCTAATTTATGAGCAAATTTCATTCGAAAAAAGCTTCGTAAACTAACCACAACATAATTATTGGAGTATTAAACAGAGAAAATTTTGCACTGGTGTTTAAACGCGCAGAAATAGTGTTTAAACGCGCAGAAATATTGTTTAAACATGTATCCAAAGCGTTTAAATGAGTTTAAACACTTTCGTTTTAAGGCGTTTAAACGCCATTTTGACAATTCACCTTTAACCACCTTTTCCAAAATAGGGTCACATATATATGCATGATTCAATGTCAAAGCTAATACAGTAGCATTAAAAAGGTGTTGAATTCTTTTCTGAAATATGCTAAAGTTATCAAGAGGCTCCAAGTAGCCTATACTCATGCGCAAGAGAATACAAGTCATATAAAATAGATAGGCAATTCATACATAGTCAGACGAGCAATTTGAAAACGTTTGCCATCTGACAACTAGAAATAATATGGGAGAAGTGCTAATTTGAAAAAAGTGCACCATAGATCTCAGATATAGATAATTAAGATGCAGGAGAGAAGATAAATGCTGTAATGCAATATGCCAACTTTATTACAAGGATATCGTCAGGAGAATAACAAAGCAAGCCGAGTCAAAAAATTATAGATAGAGAATTGACAAATGATCGGAATTGCAAATTGGATGAAATATCTTTTTTTCATAGCAATTCTGAACTAAATCTCTTTAGGCATTTTTTGTTCAAGTGTTAGACTTGTTTATGTTGGTTGTTAGGAATATATTCTAGTACTGGGCCATTGTAACAAATATCAACTTTGCCTTATTTTTGTTATATTTAATCTGATTTTAAAGTTTACTTGAAACTTGGTAAAGTAACAGTACTCCTCAGTAGGTACCTTGTGTTTTTTGTAAGTTATATCATGCAATGCCATATTTCCGAGAATTAAAATATTATTATATATATCCTTACACATGTTGCGAAAAATGTAATAGGTTTCAATAATTGATACGAAATACAAGGTGTACTAGACTAATGAAGAAGCAGAAAAAGAAAAAGGAAAAAAAATTGAACACACAAGTGTTTTATTACCTGACATTGTTCATCACGTTCTTCTTGACTCGAGCAATTTCAGTTTTTAATGGACACAAACCTTGTACCAGAATAACTTTAAGTATATTACAGTCGTTTTTGCATTTTCTAAAAGATAAAGATATAAACAGAAGCACAAAGAGGAAGAGGAAGGAGAGGACCATCTTTGACATCAAGAAGCTTCGTGATCCCTGTGTCAAAGAGGTATTTTGGCTGGAAGTGAGCAACCAATTCCAGGTGTTGGGGACGGATGACGTAGATGATATCAAAGAGATGTGGGATCAATTCAAGGAGGTCTACAGCAAGAGTGCCAAGAAGGTGCTAGGAGAGAAGAGGAGAGTGAAGAGTGACTGGCTCAGTGGGAAGACCTACAAGAAGATTGAAGAGAGACGAGGGTTAAAGGCAAAGATAGGATGTACATGGTCTGCCCACATGAAGGAGAGAGCCGCTGCTGTACATGCAGTGAAGGACAAGGAGGTGAAAGCCAGTGCCAGGGCAGACAAGCGGAGATGGCTGAACGACTTAGCAGAGGAAGCTGAGACAGCAGCCAGAAACAACTGCAGTGGTGACCTGTACCAGCTCACTAGAGAGATAGCTGGACAAGGAAGGAATATGACTACCATCAAAGATAAAGAGGGCAAGCGACTTGTAAATGAAGACAAAGTCTTAGAAAGGTGGAGGGAACACTGAGGAAGTTTTGAATGTACAACAACCTGACATACCCCTGCCAGTGATAGATCAAGCACCGGGGGTCATCACAAGCATCGACACTGGCAACATCTCAGTTGCTGAAATTAAGAGAGCGATCCACTGTCTGAAGCATGGCAAGAGTGCAGGGATTGATGGCATCAGTGTTGAGTTGCTCAAGTGCTTTGAGAAGGATGCTGTGAAACAACTCCACTTACTTATTAATGCTATCTGGAAAGAACAATGTGTACCAGAGGACTGGAAGAAGTCACTCATAGTGAAAGTGCCAAAGAAGGGTGACCTCATTCAGTGTGATAACTATCACGGTATATCCCTACTCTCTGTACCAGGCAAAATCCTATGCAGGATCCTCATTGACAGATTGAAGAGTGGGGTGGTCGAGATGATTAGGGAGGAGCAGGCAGGATTTTGATCTAGAAGGGGAACCTCTGAGCAAATCTTTGCTCTTCAGAACATCCTTGAGCAGTGCCAGGAATGGCAAGCACCAGTGTACATAAACTTCGTTGACTTTTGGAAGGCTTTCGACTGCATTATCAGAGAGAGACTTTAGGACATTATGGGGCAGTATGGCATCCCTGAGGTCTTTATCAGGACTTTTAAGGCACTATATCATCAGAGCTCAAGCTGTGTCACGGCGCAGAAGCAGACATCAAGAGGCAACTGGCACTAGCGAGAACTGCATTTACCAGATTTCAGAACATCTGGAGGTCAGTCAGATTCAGCCAGAAGACCAAGTTGCGCATCCTGAACTCGAACGTCATGACCGTGCTGTTGTATGGAGCCGAAATGTGGAGGGTGACAGGAACTGATCTCAACAAACTGGATGTATTTCACTGCACATGCCTGAGGAGAGTGCTGAGGAGATTCTGGCCCAACCATTTGAGCAACAAAGAGCTGTACGAAGCCACAGGGAGTATGCCGGTGTCAGTCCTTATATGAGTGAGAAGTTGGCGATGGTTAGGGCACATATTGAGGAAAAGTCCTGACAACATCTTGAGGACTGCTTTGACGTGGGCACCTGAAGGTAAGAGGAGGCGAGGTCAACAGAGGGAGACATGGAGAAGAACCATGGAGAAGGAAAGGAACAAGCTCAGATGGCATACATGCGCAGCTGCTGCTGCATTGGCCTCAGACCAGGATGGGTGGCATGATCTTCTGTCCGACCTCAAGAGTCCTCATGGGCCCGATGAGGATGAATGAAATATATAAACACTTGTCTGAAATAACACCAAAAACACTTTTTCATAGGAACTCGAGCAAGTAAATTTCAAAGTTCAGAGGAATTGTCAGGTAAAACACGGGTAAAATTTCATCATCAGTTTCATTTCACCAGTACTTTCAAGTGTTTCATACATTACTTCAAAATTTATTTTCTACAGTTGGTGTTGTTAGAAGTGATTTCTTTTGAGAAGATATTTAAAAGAGTCGCACAGAAGTTTCCAATAATCTCGGTAAAAAGTTCTAGTCCACTTGTCACTCGAACTTTTGGTGGATTCCTTCTTAACACCTAAGCTAGTATATAACTATAACTGAACTGAATGACTTTAATCTGCATTTGATAATGGCGACAAGATAACGCCGAAACGTCAAGCTATAGCATTTATTTTTCTTTGAAAACAATTTCTTTGTAACCAAGTGTCTTATGGGATTTGAGGGACAAAGGAAACTCAAAAATTTTGTCCAGAAATCCTCGGAGACATGCTAGAATATTGATATATATTGAATGTGGCCTATTACCTGCCCATTTTGTTGAACACGTCCACTTACACAAACAGGAAGCATTTTTCGACCAAAAGATTAAGTATACAGAGCACGTTCTTAGTAAATGATTCTTCGTAATGTGTCCTTGAATCTCCAAAACCCTAATAAATTTGAGACTTGTCATATTGTCAGATGGCGATCAACATAAACAATGGCTTACCTCTCCAGAAACACTTTCTTGCTGTTCATACATGCTCACATGCCAGTTCAAAATCTTCACAACAAACTAAAGTACTGATAGGTATTTTCGCACCGTATCAAACTGGGGAAAAAGCACAACATTTGCAAAAAAACGGCACCTTCTTAAAGAATCCAATATGGTGGATGGAGCTCCAAAGACCGTGGTAAATGTATGCATGCATAAAACACCAAAACAGAGAAATGGAGCCCAATCCTTAACTCATGCACCATGCTGTGCATGAGTAAATAGAGGCCTCTATTAGCTAATTTTTAATGGTAATAGGACTGAGTGGAGTGCAATTTGGTCTGTAATCATACAAGTGAATAAGAAAACCAAACGACCACGAAGCGGTAGTCTGATTTGTTAATCATGAGTATGATTACAGACAGAATTGGATGACACGATGTCCTGTTACCAATTAATCATAGCCATTATCATATGGCTGTGTCTCACAAGGACTGGGAACTACCAAATTCAGGAATTTGATTGGCTGAAATCGATATTGAAAGTCCCATCTAGACAGGCATTTAGACCAGTAATGTTTTGGGGTGAAAAAGTTGCAAACTAAAAGACAAAAGTATTGACTATTTTATTCTAGCATTATTTATCTATGGAAGTGCCAAAACGCCTGAGAGAAAAGAAAAGTTAAGAGGGTGAGCAGACTTTGGCAGAGTTAAGTTCAGCTCATCGCCGTTCGCAATCAAAATGTCGGCTAGTACAAACCAGTTGCATTAAATGAATTAAACTTTTCTTGTTTGCCATGTAATAAACATCTTATTAACTGAGCTTAGTCGGTCTGTGCGGGAGAATTTTGACCTCGGTCATGTGTACAGACCTAACTGCATTCGGTCTGTAGTCACGACCTCGGTCAAGATTCTTCCATACAGTCCTCCTGCTCAGTTAGTAAGAGCTAATTACAATTTTCCAAAAAAGTAAAAGTTTCATTTGAAAATAGCTTTAATAGTCATTTTCATAGATGACAATTACAAATGAAATTATTATAGAGATAAACCTCCATAATTTTACAGTCACTCATTTGAAGTGGTTACTATAGTGATTGCAATCAATGTTGTGATTGGTGGGTTTTGTTTAAATGACTCACTGGCTCATTTAGCAGTCCAGATACAGGTGTCCAATTAAAGCCAGCTGTCTGATTACACTGGCTGATTACAACTGTGCAGATTAATTAGTGCAGAATACAGCAGTTTATACACCAATCACATTTGAGGAAAGAGTAATTGTTATGATTAAATTTAAAATGTGGGAACTTTGTTTCAGACCAAATAGTCAAATTAGTGTTTTCTTCACTGAAGAGTACACTCTTTCTCTAGCAGGCTGCATTCTTGTGTGGTGCACATATAAAACTTCTTGTGTGCGCAATGTAATGTTTGTTATGTTGGCAAAACAAGCAGACATCTTTCTACTCGCACTCATAAGCCGTTGCCTTCTGATAGGGCCTCTCTCATATTAAGAATGGCTGACTGTTAGGATCGAGAAATGCCGGTCAACGTCCCATTTGACAAATCGCTCATATTTTGCCCAAAGATACCCTTAGGTGACCTAATTCTAAAAATCATATTTAGAGGTTCCAGCGAATTTTTATTTTTCAGAAATTCGCAAAAATTTGAAAGCGCGGTCAAAGTGCGGTTTTTCATGTAATAAAATGACCGAAATAAGGTACGAGGACGAAGCGCTGCTTAAGTCTTAAAATAAACTCAATTGACTTCAAACTTCACACAAAAGTGGAACAACCACTCTAATTTATTCCTCGCTTTAAACTAGTCTCAGATATGTTGATATAGTGGTTTTCCGAACCATTTTAAAAACAGCTATGAAGCGTGTGGAAAATAACGGCAAAATATAGCTCATGTTTAACAGCATAAAAATGCATCTGGTACCTCACTTTCCGATTATTTTACATTACAGCCTTAAAATATCATTATTAAAGATATACCATGCCAAGTTTCATGCTCGAACTCGCAGTATTTCCCTTTGTGAAAAACGAAAATCTATGTCAATGTGTTGGGCGCAAATAACACAATAATTATGCACGAACCAGAGACAAATCAATTTCAATGGCGAAAGTAAAATGCTATCATTAATTAGAATCCCGTCAATTCACTGCTATCAGTAGAAACATAATGTCCACTGCATAAAAACTGTTTTCAGACGTTTTTGAACCATTGCGCGTTAACTTTGTTTAATTTCGTGTCCGCCGCCATGTCTAGTTTGTCATCGCGTGTATTTCCTTAATGTCAACAACACGTGAATGGTTGTCATAACAAACGCAAGAGATTTCCTGGAACCTTAATGTTTTCGATTCACCAAAACGCTTTAAGTTCGTTAAGACACAATAATGGGTCAACTTGGAATGCTTTTTAGCATCAAGGACGTTAAAGGACTGTAAATTAATCGAGTTGAAATATCTTGAAGCAAATCAAAATCGCGCCCTTATTCTAATTTGGTAAACAGCCGATCTCCGTTCAAGTTCAAGAAGTCGAGAGGTTAATCCGGCAATGTATTACCGGTACAACAACAAAATCAAACCGAGGTCATCAAAAGTGTAAGTTTAAAAGTGTAGTGGCAAGTTCCAAATAAATTTCGCCTATATAAATTGGAAACAAGATGTGAAACGGTCTGACCCGAAACAAATAAACAAAATATTAATACGACTAATTTAACCCGAAAATGTTACAGAAAACATACCTAAAAGCCGTCGATTCCCCTCGATACCACTCCGCATTGCCTTAAAGAGCCCAAGCTTTCTGCTGTAAGAATCAGGGGCCTCATGAATCTGTATTTATTATATCGGCAACCATGCTGCGTGGCTGATATTCGAGACTCAGTGAAAGTTGTCACACAACTGTACGAGCAGCCCAGTCACGCTTTCACTGCTCTTGCGCAAATGTTCAACATTTCGCAATTTACATAAACCGACTACAAGTTTAAAGTAGTGACAGTAGATTGAAATGCGCTTGTTAAAGCTGTCCTATCGAGGAACAATTATTTCTTGTTTTTGAATGGCTCTTAGTTGTAGCTACAGTCGGGGAGGGGGGGAGAGGGTATTCCCGGAAATTTCGGATATCTGTATTCCGTGGAAGATTAAGTGGTCTCCAGCTCTTAACGCCAACACTGAAACACTAGATGATTCTCGAAGTATCACAGGGGTCACTAAGCTAAATAATTTTGAGTGTAGCTCCGCTGAGTCAATTAACCGTTGGCGCGCATATTGCATTGACCGTGGACAGGTGGAAAAACATTTAAACCAGAAAAGCCTGTTGCACATTGTAATTTAGCGTTGTCCAACACGCAGTCGGTCTGGTTGTAATGTTAATCGTATTTGAGAGAATCTCAAGTTTTCTTTCGACACATACTGGGGTGACATACTACTAGATGGACGTGGCCGGGAGCCACGAGTCAAGTCAGTCAATTTGCCATGCTTAACCGAGAAGAGTGACTGCGACCGTAACATCAGTGCCATTATCAACGGGTGTGACCGAGGAAGCATCTGCTGAGGTTTCCATAGATAGTAACCATGCACGGTAGGGGTGTATTGATGTCTTCAAGGCCGCTGCATTTGTGTCTTTTATAGGGTGTCTACTTTAGAGAGGCACTTGTCGCTGGAGAAATGTACTCAGTCCCTTGAAAGCTATTCCCTTATGGACTTAGCCAAAATGTGCTACAAACCTTGCTTGGAGCAGGCGTTCGCGCTTAACTCAAAGCCACAATAGGTTACCAGGAAGCCCTCATTGTTTTAAAAAAGGTTTGGGCTCTCAGGGCAGTCAGTGACAAGCAGCAGTCGTATCTTATGGCAAAATTCCGCATTGGTCAAACGACAGGCCGAAAGGTTGACGCCGAACTGGTGGCGCGGGAATGCGCAGTGCCCGGGATCCTTATAATATTCGTCTTTTTCAGGTGCTAGTTTTTCTCTCACTTAAGTGCTGCAATGCGCCAAAGTGATCCTGATGAGATGCATGCTCAGTCATCTGAAGAGGAGAGAAATTTTAGTCAGGGAAAGGAAGTTGTAGAAATACTACAGCTCCAGCATCCTTTGGTACACGACCAGCAAGACTCCTGTGCCTTGGCGATGGAGGGTGACCTAAAGAACCTGAAACTTTGTATGCTACCGTGCGGGTGCAAAGACATGGGACTAGATATACCTCTCCCACTCGTGCGCAGAAAAGCTCCCGGCCACGTCCATCTAGTAGTATGTCACCCCAGTATGTGTCGAAAGAAAACTTGAGATTCTCTCAAATACGATTAACATTACAACCAGACCGACTGCGTGTTGGACAACGCTAAATTACAATGTGCAACAGGCTTTTCTGGTTTAAATGTTTTTCCACCTGTCCACGGTCAATGCAATATGCGCGCCAACGGTTAATTGACTCAGCGGAGCTACACTCAAAATTATTTAGCTTAGTGACCCCTGTGATACTTCGAGAATCATCTAGTGTTTCAGTGTTGGCGTTAAGAGCTGGAGACCACTTAATCTTCCACGGCATACAGATATCCGAAATTTCCGGGAATACCCTCTCCCCCCCTCCCCGACTGTAGCTACAACTAAGAGCCATTCAAAAACAAGAAATAATTGTTCCTCGATAGGACAGCTTTAACAAGCGCATTTCAATCTACTGTCACTACTTTAAACTTGTAGTCGGTTTATGTAAATTGCGAAATGTTGAACATTTGCGCAAGAGCAGTGAAAGCGTGACTGGGCTGCTCGTACAGTTGTGTGACAACTTTCACTGAGTCTCGAATATCAGCCACGCAGCATGGTTGCCGATATAATAAATACAGATTCATGAGGCCCCTGATTCTTACAGCAGAAAGCTTGGGCTCTTTAAGGCAATGCGGAGTGGTATCGAGGGGAATCGACGGCTTTTAGGTATGTTTTCTGTAACATTTTCGGGTTAAATTAGTCGTATTAATATTTTGTTTATTTGTTTCGGGTCAGACCGTTTCACATATTGTTTCCAATTTATATAGGCGAAATTTATTTGGAACTTGCCACTACACTTTTAAACTTACACTTTTGATGACCTCGGTTTGATTTTGTTGTTGTACCGGTAATACATTGCCGGATTAACCTCTCGACTTCTTGAACTTGAACGGAGATCGGCTGTTTACCAAATTAGAATAAGGGCGCGATTTTGATTTGCTTCAAGATATTTCAACTTGATTAATTTACAGTCCTTTAACGTCCTTGATGCTAAAAAGCATTCCAAGTTGACCCATTATTGTGTCTTAACGAACTTAAAGCGTTTTGGTGAATCGAAAACATTAAGGTTCCAGGAAATCTCTTGCGTTTGTTATGACAACCATTCACGTGTTGTTGACATTAAGGAAATACACGCGATGACAAACTAGACATGACGGCGGACACGAAATTAAACAAAGTTAACGCGCAATGGTTCAAAAACGTCTGAAAACAGTTTTTATGCAGTGGACATTATGTTTCTACTGATAGCAGTGAATTGACGGGATTCTAATTAATGATAGCATTTTACTTTCGCCATTGAAATTGATTTGTCTCTGGTTCGTGCATAATTATTGTGTTATTTGCGCCCAACACATTGACATAGATTTTCGTTTTTCACAAAGGGAAATACTGCGAGTTCGAGCATGAAACTTGGCATGGTATATCTTTAATAATGATATTTTAAGGCTGTAATGTAAAATAATCGGAAAGTGAGGTACCAGATGCATTTTTATGCTGTTAAACATGAGCTATATTTTGCCGTTATTTTCCACACGCTTCATAGCTGTTTTTAAAATGGTTCGGAAAACCACTATATCAACATATCTGAGACTAGTTTAAAGCGAGGAATAAATTAGAGTGGTTGTTCCACTTTTGTGTGAAGTTTGAAGTCAATTGAGTTTATTTTAAGACTTAAGCAGCGCTTCGTCCTCGCACCTTATTTCGGTCATTTTATTACACAAAAAACCGCACTTTGACCGCGCTTTCAAATTTTCGCGAATTTCTGAAAAATAAAAATTCGCTGGAACCTTTAAATATGATTTTTAGAATTAGGTCACCTAAGGGTATCTTTGGGCAAAATATGAGCGATTTGTCAAATGGGACGTTGACCAGCGTTTCTCGATCCTAACAGTCAGCCATTCTTAAACAACTGCAAGATTCTGAAACTTATACACTAAATGTTCTCCTAATATCTTAAGTACGTTGTGAGCACTATCTTTCAACTTATGGTAAAAGAATCTATTTGAATCCTTTGGGACAAAAGTACTCTGAACCAACAGTTACAACATGTTAATCTAAAGCTTTCAATTTCACATATTTACATTTTTAGGTTTATTCTAAACAGGAATGATTTTCTTCGTCCAAGAATTTCATGCTGATGATGCTAACCTCTAGACCTCCAGACCTCCAGAATGCAATTTCAAACCATGCTGTTATTCTCACATACATTAGCATGTAATTAATGTCTCATTTAATATTTGCACAGTGCCATTGAAGAAAAATTTTGAAAGGAGGGTGAACATTTAAAACAGATTTACTGCCAATATTTTTATTGGGAAACTCACGAATCTCTTTAGTGCAGTAGCTAAGATTTAGAGGGTTAAAAACAAAGTACTGTGAGGTTAAATGAAGGTCACTATCAGCTCTTTGACATTTACACTTCATGCTTCTTAGCACCATAACGATAACTCTTTCTTCCACTGCTACTCGATATGACAATAAAATGTGCAAGCTAAAGAATATCGCCAATATATATGGACTACAGCAGTTTATAAATGAACCAACCTCTGACTTCTGCAACTTTAATTGATGAAATCGACACTAATTGTCCAGAAAAAGTTGTGTGCTCTGATGTCCATCATATCAGTAGTAGCAACAATAGCATAGTTTTTGCTGATGGAAAATTATCCATCAATATAATGTCTGGTGGGCACAATGCTATGACCTATAAGAACTTTTGAAAATTCAATCGAATAAATTTTTGAAAGAATATTACATCTCAATGTTGGGATCTGATATACACTTAACTGATCCCAATGAAATGTGGCTACAGTGGAAATGCTCATTTCTATCTATTGTTAACAAGCATGCTCCATTGAGAACAATGTGTGTGCACATGTGTGGGTCCTCATGGACTACATTTGAGCTTAAGAAACGAATGGATGATCGGGACATTCTAAAAATTAAAGCAATTAAATCTAATGATCTAAGTGAGTGGACATTTAAAAAAAAACAATATAGTAAATAAGGAAATCAGATTAGCCAAGCAAGCCTATTATCAAAATAGTTTTAGTGAGTACATGTGTGATTCTAGAAAGACCTGGCAGATTATCAATGAACTTACTTTGCAAAAATCTGGAAAAAACTTGGTAACATCTCTGAAATTGGATGGAGTAACAATAACAAATCCCACTGTGATGTTGAACCGATTTAATAATCACTTTGCTACTATCGGTCCAAAACTTGAGAGCAATATTGATTCTTCAAATAGCGATGGCTATCAGAAGTACCTCACAGCTCCATCCAACCAGTACAAATAGAGTTCTCTCACATTTAAATTGTCTAAATAAGTCAAAAGCAACTGGCCTTGACAAGATATCTGCTAGGCTTATTTGGGAATGTGTGGATCTCATTTGCATACCTATCAGCGACATTTTTAACCAGTCAATAAGTCAAAGTATATTTCCAGATGATTGGAAATGCGCAACGGTTACCCTAGTTTTTGAGTTATTTTTTTGTAAAAAAATACCTCTTAGTCGGTGCATCGGGTATGTTATGGACAGGTCAATGGATGAGTGAGTGAGTGAGAGATGTATGTATGTCACACCAATCAGATTGGATCTACTATAAACAGCCAATCAAATTTCTTGTTGTAAAGGTAAATGGTATGTGAGAAGATTTGATCCTGATACCGTTCAGAACGGCCATATTTATTCTTCTATGAAAGAGGAGGAAGTATTCATAAATTGGGCTGACTTCGACATCTTCTGTGGGTTAGGCTGAGGATTTGTGGGCGGGTTTGATAATCATTTGCAACTGGATAATCAGTCAAAGAAACAGTGTTTGGCATATAACTACGAGCATGCTATGAAGGGTGAGCTTTTCCCATTAGATAAGGTTTTGAATGAAATGAGTCTTAGCCGCTCTACTACTAGGTTTAAGATGTGAATGAAAAAAAAAGTTGATGTGGTTTCTATGATAGGAACAATTGTATTTTAGGGGGGCAGAATGCACTACTGGGAATGTGAAGAGGTTGCGACCAGGTTCAAATCGTTTGCGTGTTGTGTTGAAACCTAAATATTGCTGCAGAGTTCGTAATGAGTGTTCCAGGCGTGTCCTTAATTTCAGCATCCATTGATGAGTTTCAATGTGAAAAGTGAAGAGACTACAATTAATCTGGTTAACAGAACAAAAATACATTATTCTGTGACGATTTTACAATTATAAGGGTTATTGTTTACTACTGGAATGAGAAGATACGTTTTAAATGAAACTAGACGCTTTGCTGCATGTACCCAGGCAGTTGTTATACTGAGAAGACCTAGCCATATTGCAACTGAGCTAAATGTTCTGCATTTGAAGTTGTACGAAATTCAATCGAATCGATGTGCTTAAGCTCTTCTGCTTTTGATTGCATTGCTTGGAATCGATTAATAGCTTATTACTCATTTGCAGGTCTTCAGGGCGTGAAAAAGAGTCAAGGTCTATATTAACTAAATCGTTTCTCTTCAATGTTATCGGGGTTTTTGGTTTTCGTGAGCAGGAATTGTAGTTTGAGAAAAAGAAAATTGTTTTTGTTCAAGATAACTTTAGTGAGGTACACTGTATATGAAGTCTTCAGCATTTTATTGTGTTGAACACGAGGACTTTGGTAATTGAAAAAGAAAGACTGGCATGTATTTTGCCGGTTTGTGATTTTTAGTTCGGTTTGGATTGGAATGTGACAGTTACAGACATACATTGGGTTGTTTTAGAGTGCGTGATTTTCAGTGTAATGGTGGCTAGTTATATATGAACGAGATGAGTCTTGAGTTTTGAAGCAGTTCATCGGTTAGTAGTATGCAAATGGCATGAGATATTTTTATTTTTAGTTACAAAGGGTAACTTGATACTCTTGTTTTTCACGACGAGTAAATTCAATTAGAGGTCACGAATCGTCGCTTCTAGTTCTTAGGACATGTTTTAGAGACGAGACTATTTAGATTTGAAACAGTTCTAAGGTTTACAATTGTAAGTGCAAGTAATGATTGTTTTGTTCTTGTTGTATGGAAATATAACAAGATATTTTTATTTTTTAGTTACAAACTTAAGGGTAATTTCACACTTTTGTTTTTCACAAGGGAGTAAATTCAATTAGAGCTGACGAATTGTCACGACTTGTTCCCATGAAATGTTTGAACAAACAAAACGGGATGTTGCTATTTTTAGTTACAAATGGTAACTTAACACTTTTGTTTTTTACATGGGAGTAAATTCAATTAGAGCTGACAATTTATTGCCTCTTGTTTCCAGGATATTAAACAATGAAGAAGCTAACATCTTTGCACAGTTTTTGTGTGTCTGCAGCAGCAGTATAATATTTATAATTCATGGGCATTTTATGACATTTGTTTCAGTCCGAGATCTTTTTTAAAGGTAAAAAAGTATGAAAACTATTCAAATGTTCTTTGAAGACTATGTGGCGCCAAATCAGATTTAATCAGACTTAAAGTGCCAGAGAGGTTATTTCTCTTTCTTGCTATTTTTGGCGAAGTAGTGTTGTTGCGTTCTGTAAGAGGTAAACTTTTGACTCATATAAAATGAGGAAAGTTTTCTCTTAACTTAAGTATTTCAATGCACAAATTCCTCCTTGGGGCTGGAAGGGCTATGTGGTCAGTGAGTGAGGGAGTCGAGCCTGTGCACGTCACACCAATCACAGTGTGGGTTGTATCAAATAACGAAACAAATTGCCTCTTAGAAAATAGGATTTTATCTATATTAATCTGGAGATTTTACATTTTACATTGTTATATTAAGGGAGAATTACATTTGAAAAGTATTTTGTGTGATGCTCAGCTGCTTACAATGGACACGCTGTCAGCAAAATGCCCAACACTAAATTGTGATTCGAGCGTTCGTTTTGGATGGGCTAATTTTGCCAACCAAAGTGAAAATTGTAGAAAGTACTCATCTGTGTTGTCATGAAGTTACTTCTGTGGTTATTACAAACTGTTGCAGAAATGGTAAGAAATCTCGTCATGGCCTACGTATACGTTATCTCGAGGTTGGTTGGGAATATTTCGTATGGTAGGTGTGGTGTCATACAAGATGTTTGCTATGGTAGTTGCATGAAAGAAAGAGGATGGCAGAGAAACAATTGTAGATCAGAGAGATGTGGATATTGGTAAAGTTGCAGATGCTGTTGTTCAAACTGAGTATGTGTGCAAAGAGGTGTCAACAAAGATTCGAAGCATTAGTTTATTGAAATTTAGAGAAAGAGCAGTCTTTCCTAGATGTGAAACAAGTGAAGGACTGTGTGCAAATGCTAGGGATTTTAAGCTCATGTCTTCGATCGATTACAGTAATTATTCAGAGGGAACAAGATGCTTTGCAAATGAGTTAAAAGGTGTAAGATCGAAATATTGTATTTTCGCGTGTAACAGATGATGCAAAGGGATGACTGAAAGACGTAAGCTTAGATGTCAAGAACCTTCAAGAATCTGTTCCAAACTTAAGATTGCTATACAGAAAAACAGAAAGATAAGATGCTTATTTGACAGAGTACTGGGGCTGTTCCGAGGTCGTCTATACTTTACAAGTTCAGACAAAGTAGTATTCAAAAAGAGCATGTCTGTTTTATTAAGTATTTCGTTGGGATATCAGCTAAAAAGGAGAAAAAGAAGGAAAAGAGTTGTTTTGAAGAATCATTGTGAAATATTTAGCGACAACAATCATCAAAGGTTGTACAAAAACATTAAACTCTATAATGCCATTGAATGGAATCCAGAACCAGTATACGTGAATCAGTTACCCTTATCATAACTATTAAGAGTCCACCGAGTACTGCTACCTCCAGGGATTTTAAGTCACAAAAAATAACTCTTGCACGCCTTCCGTGCCTATGTTTAAACAAGGTGATCAGGATGATCTAAACAATTATCGTCCAATTTCGGTGATCTCAGTTGTGGCCAAGGTCTTTGAAAGAATTGTGTATGATCAATTATACGCCTATCTAGAAGAGCACAACGAGCACATCTGTAAATATCAGTTGGGTTTTCATGCTATACACTCAACTGTCACGCCTCTCCTTGAGGCCACAGACACTTGGGTGTACAACATTGACTGCAGCAAAATCAATGCTATTGTTTTCTTAGACCTCAAAAAGGCCTTCAACAAGTTGGCCCGGAGATTCTCTTGTCGAAATTAAGAGACTACGGCATATATGGCAAAGCACACAAATGGTTTCAGTCATATTTACAATGTAGAGAATCGTACTCAAATGTGCTCCATCAATGGGTCGCTCTCTAAAAGTTGTTCACTAAGTTGTGGCGTCCCCCAGGGGACGATTTTAGGGCCTCCTTAATTTCTATAATTTTTTACCAACGATCTTCCAAACTGTCTATAAAAATGTGAACCGAGGATGTACGCTGATGACGCCCATCTTACATATGCAGGTGACAATGCAGACAATATTCAGTTGTATCTAAATCAAGATTTAGAAAATGTTCACAATTGGCTGATAGCAAACAAACTCACTCTAAATATGACTAAAACCGAATTCATGCTTCTTGGATCTCGGCAGAAACTAAGTACTCTCACAGAATCCCCAATGCTTGCAATTAATGACTTTCAAGTTAGCCAGGTCACTACCGCAAAATCACTTGGAGTGACCATCAATGACAAACTTGATTGGAGTGGCCACATTGAAAAAGTAACAAAGAAGGTCGCTTCTGGCACTAGGGCCAGAAAATGAATAAGGCACCTTGTCCCTCAAGCGACCTTTCACTTAATATATCAAGCTCTGATACAGCCACACTTTGACTGTTCAAACTTCTCGGGTGGAAAAATTTAACAAGCCAGCAGCAAATTCAAAGAGCTACGATGGTTTGTAAGTCTTTCCACAGGTTGGCTCCAGAATATCTAAGTTCTCAATTCGAGAGGCGAGAAACCATGAGCAATATATAGGCATGAACAATACGAACGCTACGATAATAACACTATTAACAACAGCTTTTCAAAATAAAAATGAGCGATAGAAATTTTACACAATGTTTCAATGTCGTCATGACAATCACACCTCTCACTGCATATATAACACTGTTGAACCGTTATTTTCTTGTCACTTGATAATGATGTCATGACGACATCGAAACGTAAAATTTTTATCGCTCATTTTTATTTTGAAATGTTTATCAAAATTTAATCTCATTCAGATAACAGCTTTCTGTCTTAAAAGTCATGATTAAATTTAATTGGTTTTTCCACAAGTAAAGGGCTAGCAAAGTAGTCACACGAGTCACAATTCAAGAATTATGTTATGCACGACTATCTTTAGTACGGTGGTTATTTCCCTATCAATCATGTAATCCTTGCACGTTCTGACACATTCTTTGCTTGGCTTGCAAATATTTCATTTTCCTTCCGATCTTTGAACTCGCTTCAATAAAACAGCACAATTCACTTCTCTTGTCTAAACATATGAAAAATACTTGGAAAACTAAAAGGACTGTTGTTCCAGCGAAATAAACTTGCAAAGTAAACATGATCTTATTTGTCATGTAGCAAAAGTGAAAGATGCAACGTCAGCGCATTCCATGACTGACGTAATACCTTTTTTAGCATATTTGTTATTCCCTTTGAATCCAACACTTTGATAAAACCAAAAGAAAATGTATTTTGCACACAATAAAGAAAACAATGTCTGTGGCATTGTCCGTGTATTAATGTTTCAACAGCTTTTGGCGAAAAAACATCACAGGTTGCATGATTCAAAATTTGGCTGAGAGGAAGTTCGGATCTGGTCACTGACAAAACAAAAATTAAAAAAAAAGTAAACAACGTGTAGAACATGAAGCGCACTTGGCCCATGGCCGTGCGGTTAAATAGCTTTAGCTATAGTGTAGCCATTCTTTGGATCAGTCTTCCTTGTGACTTAAGAGAAGCAGAGTCCCTGAGGTAGTTTAAACGCCTACTCAAGAGATGTACAAGGCACGGCATTCATGGAAAGCGCTTTTTTTTTATTCAATTACTTTTTTACTATGCGTTATTAGTAGTTTTAGCTGACAAAGTTTTAACTGTGTGTAAATAAAGATTATCTATCTATCTATTGTGCCAATCCTTTTCAAGTCCCTTCCCCAGTTCAGCTATAGCTTTATTGTATACTCTCTTTGATCAGTTTTTCTTTTAAGGTGCAGCCCACTTTAACTAACCAGTGGTTAAAAGTATATGTAATAGGACTACATGCTGTCCAATTTTGAAATAATTGAATAAGAAAAATTCCAGTAGCTGCCAAAATTGGGAAACGGCATTGGCCAAGTCCAATTTGGCAGTGGCATGCTTTTAGAGATTTTTGGGTTGGCAATATAATCGGAGGCTTTCGTGCAAAAAGGGCTTATATAGCATTTTGGGCCGATTTTTATTTTTTGCAGGATTGAGCTAATTTTTGGCAGACTGACTTGTTTTGACATGAAAAGCACCATTGCACCAAACTCAGTTCTCTGAGCGCGATCTTTTGGAGCAAATCCTTCCAAGGTGGATTTTGACGCGGTGCAAACTTAAATGGTTACTTTTAGCAGCTTCGACAGCACAGTTTTTTTAAATAGATATTTTGACTTTTGAAAGAAGTAGAGAAAAAGATGGGGAAAAAAAATCAACTGACCTCGTATCGAACCGGTGTCACGACGAAACAAACTCAAATTCAGCAGGTTCAGCGCCTTATTCGCTTGCACTAACGGAGCAACAGTAAGATAATTGCACAATTATATGAATAATAAAACTAGCAGCAAATACCACACTTCAGTGACTTTATCGTTTAGCAAAACAAAGGTGTCTTTTGTTTTCCGCTCAGCAAAAGATCTCTAAAAGATACCCTTGGAAAACTGAGTTTTTTGCATATGTTATTTCTCAAAAACGAAGCACAAATCAAGAAAAACAATTACGCAACGATGCTTTTCACGTCAAAACAAGTCAGTCTGCCAAAAATTAGCTCAATCCTGCAAAAAATAAAAATCGGCCCAAAATGCTATAAACGTCCTTTTTGCACGAAAGCCTTCAATTATAGAGGTAAGTAACCTAGTGAATACATCCAGCTAAGTTTTAGTCAGCTATCTCCAGCTTTTCCTAGCAGTTGTTCTTTTGATCTTAATTTGTTTGTGTGACCTTTCAGGCTGCAGCATGGGCTCTTGAGAGAGGTACCAGTGTAGTGATAGCAAATGGCACCAGCAGTGATTATGTCATTCGTCAAGTTTTGGACGGTCGAAAGGTTGGATCATTCTTTACTATGGTAGAGGAAACAGGGCCATCTGTGGAGAACCAGGCAGCAGGAGGTACACTATTCATACTCTGTAGTTGCATAGTAGTAGTATTTTATTGGTCAAAATCATGTAGTTGTCTTGCCATGGGAGGTACAGGGGTGTATTAAAATTAGTTTCAAGAGCAATACTATTAGCAATGCTCAACTATTATTATTAATGCAGGATTAGCTAATAGGTCATGCAAATGCGCAAGTCATTCAGTAACCACTGCATAGACTGAAATTGAATGATTCATAATTTGAATGTGGAGTAAACTGTAGCAGAGGGCTATGAGCCACCTAATGGAATGAATTCGAACAAGACTATAAGGTGTGGCTAGATTTGAACTTGAATTCTGAAGAGTACATGTAAAGAGCTACCACCTTAAACAAATATGCAATTTAAATGCGTATAACAGTGCTGTTGGAAGAAGCGTAAATGGTTCTTGTTATAGACGAAAGACAGTCATCTTGATGTCATTAATTATAGTCAGTAGAGAAATCGTTGCAGTGCATTAATCTTTGGCCTTCTCTGTTTAATTACTTTTCAATTCAAGGTTCTTGGTAGTAATTTGCTTTGTAGTTAGTTTAGTGGTCATTATTACATGTATCAACACTCTAATTCACTGTTTCACTATTAAATGCAAGGGAGACAAATGCGATATTTAGTCTGCAGTTACTTTCAAGTGAACCAAGCCCAAAATCAAATGTTAGAAAAGTTAAAGGCCCATTTTCATCCTTGATGCAATGCAGTCGTTTGTTTTTGTTTTCAAACCGCTCTATCGTTAAATGACGCTCTCTGATTGGCTATCTATTTTTTTCGACTTGTTTTTTCGTTGGGAAACTTATTGCACATTCAAAGCTTCACGCGCGGTGTTTAGTCTCTTTTCTCTGCCAAATTGTCTTGATAATTCTAGAAATAGGTATTGGTTATTCATGGAAGTCGATGAATCCATTAACAACGATGAATCGCAGCAATGAAACATTTACAGGTCATTGATCGATCCAGAAGAACCTGAAAACTCTGAAGACTCCAAGGTAGGTGACAAATCCACGTGCAAAACTTTCATTCATTGTCGAATTTTGCTGTCGGAATATTTGCCTCTGCTGCTATTTGTGGAATGAAAGAAACATTTTCATACTCTTTTTATTGTGTATCTTTTAGGACTTAGCTGCTGCAGAGGTGCGCTGCTCATGTAATGGTGCGTGTGCACGCAGAACTGGCGGAGGTTCTTGTTCGTGCGAGGTGGCTAACCAAAACTGCATGTCGAATTGCCTTTGCAATAAAGTAAAATGCAAAAACAAGGTAAATTTTAACAATTTTATTTTCTTACATGAAGAGTTTTTTGGCTTATTGCATCTTTGTATTAGAGGCAAGTGAGGAGGCAGGGGCTGAACGATTAAATATGCCAGTGAATCCTGATGGAGAGGTGCAGTCCTCAGCAACACAAATAGAGGTGAAGACTTTTTTATTGTTCGCTCACAAATACATTGTAGTCTACATAGAACTTTTAACCTAAACATTAGTAAAATAAACCAGAATGCTGTTTATACCTGGGGGATCCCAGAGTAGGATTTTCAGCCCTCTGTTGGTTTCTCTGTTCATACTTATAATATTTACACATTTTGCAATGTTCTGTTTGGTCCAGGAATTTTTGTCAAGGCTTACTAGACAGGACATAGAGTACCTCCTCAGGAATGTTTTGGCAATGGGAAGAGGGAGTTTGGACTTTGCAAAGAAGTTGCTAGATGAGAAAAATGCACCACCACCACCTCCCCCAAGCCCAGGCAACAACAGTTTTCCAGAGTGGTGCAGGTGTGGAGTTTGCCGGCCTATGCCCAGTGACCAGGAAAATCTCTGTTGCGAAAGGGTCGACTGCATAACTCGTTTCCAGGTTTTCAACAACATTTGCCTTGACAGAGATATTTTCAAAGTATGTATAAAGGCTTGCTGAGACATCAGAGCAGATGATTTCAATTTTTCTATGGAAAGCTTTCAAAAAGCAGCATACAGACAATACATTCTTTGGAGATATAGAAAACTTGGACAGGGAAACAGGAGGGTTGTCCCATCCCGTGCAGTTTTGTCAAAACGACATGCGTAACATTCTCCAGATGGACGATACATGGGCTTTTGAAGCAGTTGAACTTTAGAAGCATTGGTACCTGCAAGTAGGGAAAGGGGCTGGGGACCAAAAGCAGTCATGTCACAAAACACACTGTTTAAAAATCAACCTTTTCCTCCCCTCCCCTCCCCCCCATTACACTATCATATAAATAATGCAAGGCTATTATCAATATAGGTTTGTTCATCCAAACCACCTTTTTGAGCGTAATATCAATTCCAGTGTTTTGGGTGTGAACTGCATGGTATTTATTACAGCCTCTGACCCTACACCCTTGTGAAATTTGTGATCAAAGGGACATACTTGGGGGACATTATTGTTAACAATAACAATAACAATTTGATTTTTACACAATGCAAGTATTTTAACTTTTTACATAGATTATTTCAGAACATTTTGATGGCAAAGAAAGTTTTGGGAATACCAAAATGTAATAAATTTTGACACCATCTGCCAGTATTATCATAAGAAAACAAGAATCATAACATCTCCACTTCTGGAACAAAGCCATATAATTTACACCAGTAATGTCACACATCCTGTAAGAAGTTATGGAAGTACTGTACTGTTAATAGCTGGTATTAAAGCTGTGTGTATTGAAAGTGAAAAAGAGAACGGTCTTGTAGAATTCCATGTATTTCCTACCCCCAACACCAATCCCCATCTGAAAAAGTAAGAAAATCCGAAGACCCTTTTCATGACAACCATTTAATTTTCTTAGAAGGAATGAAAATTAACTAGAAAGAGCAGGTTTCGACGGGCGGGATGGCCCCTTAAGTAACTCTTCCATGGAAGGTGCTGCCTTCATTCTGATTGTAGGGGCTGTCTGCTAGGGATTAAACAGGTTGTCATCTGTTGGCTGTGAGAAGCTCTCCTCTAAAACACAGCGCTCCTTGAGCATCTTATGAAAGGAAAATAGCTGCTATTTTTAACAATCTCAGCATGGAACTTTTGGGTGCGTTTGGAATACTTCCTGTGACCACATGCATCACCAACTGCATTTACCTGCTTCCCTCTCGACAGATGCATGTTGTGATCGATGACAGCTAACATTATCCTCATGATAAAGTAGGGATATCTGAAATAAACAAGTTAAAAAAGTTGAAAGTAATCATTACAAAATTTTGCAAGAAGAGACTACAGCAAAAATTAAATATAGGTTATCAATGGTGGGGAACTTCTTTAACACTGATCTTTATATTGCTACTGCATGTGGTCTCTGACAGAAGGGGGCCTGACAAAAGACCTGCAAAGACAGAAAGACATACACAATACTCAAGATTGATTTCCTTACTCAAATGCCAGCGCTTTGGAGCATATTTCGTGAGCATACTATTGTAGCTCTCCAGGACACTTGTATGCCTATATAAATGATAAAACTAAAAGTTATTATGAATGGTAAATTAGTACTTTAGTGTCCTAATTTCCTATCATGATCAGTCACCATGAATTCTAAAAGAAAGCATTGATGTAGAAACAACCAATTTCTAATAATTAAGTGCTTACTTTATGTATGGAATGTGTGAGATTCATCTGCAGCGGTGGGTTGCTGGAGGAAAGGGGAGGTGGAAACATTTTGACCAAAGCAAGAAAATTAACAGTTTTCAAGTTTATAAAACCACTGCCGACTACGGAAATTACTAACCTGAACCAAACATAAAACTCCAAGTTGTTAAGCCACTTCTTATCTAAAACAACCTCCCTGAGAGCTGTTACAGATTTCGAAGACTTCACCGAATACATCTTTCCTGAAGTTTCTGTTTCATCAGGGGAATGCTTGCAGGCTCCTCCAGCCCATTCGTGTTCTCCACAAACATGGTGAAGAACACCAAACCAAGTTTTCTAAAAATTAAAAATGATAAACATGAACACTACTAGAGCTAAACAAAAAATTACTAGAGAAACAAGAAGTCCAAGGTAACTTCATGAACATTAATAAGACAGTAAACATTAGTTCAGCTGAAGATTCTGATTAATGTGAGATGAAGTGTCATGCACTCAAACCAAACAATAAGACAGCAGTAAGATAATTGCATCTCAAAGGAAAAAAACTGTACAGCAAAACTGCTTTGTGTAGATCACACAACAATGGCACTCCTATCTAGCACAATATTCAATTAAAAAAATTGTTTCCAACCTTCAGTTCATCCACACCTCCATCACAACTTTGACGGCAAAACCAGAAGTGGTTGACAATGTCATCAATCCACTCTTTCAGAGGTTCACATCCTCTGATGTGAGCAGCCTGTTGCAAAAAAGCAAAACAAAACAAAACAAAAACAGAGGCAAATTTAGCTCAAAGATACAAAGTAGGGTGGCCAACTTAATCATAACAAAGACAACTAGAAACATTTGTTTCATTTGGGAAACTAGACCATACATGCAACATGTAAATGACATTGATAAAACCTGCACTTACTTGATGAAGACACTTCTCAGCTTCTTTGCCTTGTGCCAAATATCAAGAGAGTGAAACAGTTCCAACAACTGTGGAAATTTTTCTACCCAAACAAAACCAGTTATTATTAGTTAATACCCCCGTTGCACAATCCTCTCACATGGCATGGAATTCATTATTCTGGGATGCAAGTTACACAGTGGGACTTTTAAAATAAAGGAAAATCGGGCTGGACTGGTACGGGTTCCTTTGTTTTGGAAGTCCCACTGTGTAACTTGTGTCCCAGCATACTTAATTCCTAAACATGTGACCGGATTGTGCAAAGGGCCTATTGACAATGAAGCTCTCTCTGATTGCTGTTTTATCAATAGTTATAATTCTCAAGGCACAAGCACAACTGTTGGTGATCAAGTCCAGGTTTCTTTACTTCCTTGATGAAAATAACTGTTTACTATTTAATATACCAAGTAATCACCAGCTGTGGGGTTTATATGGGGAAAAAACTGCACCCAAAGAAGTTCGAATACATGTATTTATACTCAAGGCCTCTAAGGGTAGCCATTCCAAACACTGAGAATAAAGGGATTTAAGACTTGGCTGATGAGATGCTCGAGATGAAAATTTGCAATCAACATAAGCATACCTTTCATATCATGCACAAGCTTCATAATTGATGAAGAAGCATCTGTTGCAAGCTCACTGACAGGAAGGACACTAGCCATCTTCTCAAGAAGTCGTCTCAGACCTTCTTTCTCCATGACATCTGAGTTACCCCCTGTCTCCCTTTTGTCAACAACTGCCATGTCCACAACTACTTTGCTGGCATGCTCCATTAGCATGTAGACACAATATCTTGCACTATGTCCTGGAGAGTCATTCCTGCCATCAGCACACAAACACAAGTCGTCATACTGTTGAAGAATACCAGTTATTGAAGAGTTCATTTCATCCCAAATCTCCTCAACCACAGGGGCTGCACAGTGCTTCTGGAATCTTGTAAATGTGTTGCTGCTGATAACAGTTAATCTAAGGGCTTTACATAGCAAGGAAAATTTGCTGTAGTTATTCCCAGAAATGATTATTGCTGCTGCAAGAAGGGAATCATTCAGGAAAAACTCTACATTGTTCTTCACTCCTACATGCAAGACTTCTGAGGACACCCATTTCTGGCAATGCCCATTCTTACATATGCGAATGATCTCAACTCTGGACCCAATGGTCTTCACATCTTCCTTCAAATGAAGTCCCTTGCCACCAAGGGCACATTTATCTCCTGAAAGTTCCAGAAGCTTATTGATGGAGACCATAACCCTCATTCGTGAGTGAAGGACTGGTAATGTCTCAAGGTCACCTTTGCTAGTAAGCTGCTGGAAAGCATCCTCTAGCTTCTTAAGAATTTCAACTTGATTTTTCTCTGCTGATTTGGTGGTTTCTTCTTCCTGGGGCATGCTTAATTCTTCTTGAAGGGCCTCAGTGATAGCAGAACTTCCAGCAGCGCCACAAACATGGCTGGTACATCATCAACGTCAGTAGGTTAAGGGGTTTCAGCAACAATACAAGGAGCTACAGCAGCAGTATGATGAACACAGCTTGAATCATCTTCGGCACCATAAGAAGGATCAACCATTGTAAGGGTTCTTTCATTCTCCTCACTGCTGACGTCCATGCTGTGAATAAGCAGCATAATATTATTATATTAATTGCTATAATATTCACCACCCCCTCCCCAGCCCCCTCCCACCCCCATCATGATGAACTGCAGAACAACTCTTTACTGTGTGACATATGATGGTGTGCCTATCTTCAAACATGCATACAGAACAGGCAATGTTACAAGCCTATATTTCAATTAAAATTATATATTTGTATTTTCACAAACTGGTGTTTGCATACTAACTTTAATCATTGAAGGTTGACCCTACTCACTTTTCACCAAGCAACTGTAACTTCAGGATGCTCAGGACTGCCATAGCTATCAAGACTCCATTCATCGTAATCACTGAATTCATCACTAGATGTGTCACTCCTGTTAAGATCTTCCACAATGATGTTCACACTGCACACAGAAGTACATTAAAATCTTGTGAAATTTTTGACATTGTGAACTATGACTTACATATTGGTTGAATGTATGGGACATTCATTTACTATGAGTCATAACTGCACTCTGTCTTGAATTGTCAATTAAACTTCATACATTTCTTTAATTGTTTGGTCTTACAGAGCCCCCCCCCCCCCCCCCTTCCCAACCCAAGGAAATTCCAATCCCTTACGTGGGGGTTGTATGGATTTTTTCTAGAACTGCACAATACACAGTTGAAAATACACTAATTGTATAATCTATGATCCAAGTAGTGTATTTTCCATATCCTCAGTGGCTTGAAGATATCAATAATGAATTTTATCATTCGATGCATTTTTTCTTCCTTTCCATTGGTTGAGATCCCACTACATGACCTGCAAATAACTGCCTACAGATAACAGTATGCTCATGCATAAGTAACATCTCAATGTGTTTTGCTGCAAATAATATTCTGCCCATGGGTAATTGAAACCACATTCATGAGTGAAAAATGGCAGATGGCTTCCCTGATCAGTCAAGAAGGGATTAAAATATTAAGCAAACCTGGTGATCGAATTATAAAACAATTATTGAACTTGGTTATCGCAAAACATCGTGATTTGTCAGAGTCACGCAGATAAATTATTTGCTCAAGCCTTCGGCTTCAGCAAATAATTGATCTGCTCATGTCTGACAAAACACAATATTTTGCTCAACCTCATCCAATTATTTTTAAATATTCTACTTGCTGTGCTTGTCATATTGTTTTTAATGCTTGAAAAAAAAAAGATATCTCTTTGCGCCACAATGCTATATCCTTTATTTGCATTCCTTTGCTCCAAGTCAGGAAAATGATGATCATCAAATATAGGCTCAACTGATGTATGAGAGTCTTCTTCAGACAGGCTGTCATCACTTTCAACCCCACCAGCAGAGAATGGGTTGCCAGTCAAACTATTATTGGTCTGGTCAAACAGTTGACTTCTTGAATGCCCTGGATCTGGTTCTCTTTGTTCCCCGAGTCTGATATCCCTGTGACATCAACACAACTTGAGGGCGACTCACCAGCACGATTTGCATGAATAGGGGTAGAAAACAAGGGAACTGCATCTACAATAAACCAGCAAATAATATGTTTGTAAATAACCTATTTATAAGAACATTACATATTTATCGAATAAATATACACACAAAAAATAAAATCTAAGCTTAGGTAAGTTTCTAAGCTTGTACATGTATAAGCTTAAAAGCTTATGTGAGACTTACAATAATAAAAAGAACTTGCTTACTTGTATCATTATCTTCTTCACAAGACAGAGGTAAATTTACCCCTGCAGATTCACAACTGGTGTTTGATCTAATAAGGAAAGGAAGAAAATTGACTACAAATGTTGCCTGGAGATGTGTATCGGCAACACAGGAAAATAAATTTATGTAAGAAGCAGAACAAAGGGTTTACACCATGTAGCTGTCAAGCAGCAAACCTCACCTTCAACAATGTAACAGGAATTCTGCAAACTCACTGTCTGTGTGTTCTGAAATTCCCAGAGCTTCTTTTCTATCCCTCCAGAGATTAAAAACAGATTCCCTGAACCGAATCGACTTCAAAGAGCCAGGTAACTTTGGTCTCCCAACACGACGGTATGTAATGGGGGCCATTTCGTCAGGCACACATAGTCTTCACAGAACAAAATCTATGAATATATACAGAATATTTACAAAATACTTTCAGAAATATAAACAATGACAACAAGAGAAAGTATTTACAGCAAGAGAATGAAAAATATTCCAAGGATTGCTTTGGGAACAAGCGATGCAAGTTTGCTTCGGAAAATTCGGTAATTTCATGTAACACAAAATCCAGGATCAAAGTATCATGGTGCGCAATGCATCAAGGGTGAAAATGGGCCTTTAAAAGTTGTGACAAAATATTTTTTCCACTGTTGTCATGCGTGATTAACATGTTTTTACATAAATTGTCATGCATTCTTGTCCAAATGGCTTTTGCATTTAAGGGAAATAATTTGAGTTTGAGATAGGGG
Organism: Orbicella franksi; assembly: GCF_964199315.1. NCBI lineage: Eukaryota > Metazoa > Cnidaria > Anthozoa > Scleractinia > Merulinidae > Orbicella > Orbicella franksi. The sequence continues at coordinate 11,545,714 of NC_138146.1, forward strand.
GGATTTGGAGATAACCGGGTTTGAGATGGCAAATTTCTACTATAATTACATTGCCTGTTCATTTGTTGAGTTAGCTGATGAGCCTTTGATTGTTTGGACTTTCCAGGTTTTGTATTTGGATACCTACTTTTATTTTCGTTGGTTCAGGAGTTAATGAGCTAAGATCTTTTAATTGCCAAAATACAACTTGAAGTAATTTGTAAGCTACCATAATGGAGTCAGAACTTATTACTAATATGTAACAACATTGTCATGCAGGTAACAAAAACCTTCAATACTGTTTTGTGATTCAAGAACCATTTTTCAATGATATATAACAAACTTTGTCTTTTTTCTTTTCCCAGCTCGTAAAGGAGGTAGAGCTCTTCAAGTACTTACAGCTGACCAGGTATTGTTGTGTTAAAGAAAGTTTATTAAGGTGCCACTAACCCCCCCCCCCCCCAAAAAAAATTTTTCCTTTAATAAAATCTACTAATTTCTCTGATTACTTCAGCAAAAAAATTATCTTGATTGATCAAATCCCTGTATTTCTACAGGCATTTGAACATGTAATTTCTATGTTAATGACCGAGCAAAGTGGGATCTGGGTCAGGCTACCAGTGACGTCACTTCAGGAACTGGGCTAAAACACTCGAGAGACTTTTGACTGAGCTTTGAGTGCTGTCAAAACATTTTTGAGTTATTTGTGATTCCTCTTTTATCAAAACCAGACCAGATTTTTAAGTGAAAGAACTGTATCATCTAGCATTACAATTTGGAGTCTTAAGAGCCAGGCCCATAACTATGGACCAAACAACAGCACAAGTCGAAAAATCGAGTTTGCTCATTTTTTTGCCCATAGATTGGCCCTAGCTAGTAAACAAATGGACCATAGTTAGTTTCTGCTAATGCAGCTTTTTTGGGGAGAAATTTGCAAAAAACGATTGTGCCCCAGTTGAGCTCAAAATCTACTTCCTGTTATGCTAAATTTTCTGAAAATTTGATTGCTTTGCGCGTCGCACAGCAGCCACTTGAGAATCTTTCAATGGTCTTTACATTCAGCTCAGGTCTTCATGGTTTGACTGAGTGAAAAATAAAATAAATTGAGGTTTCTTTGGAGCCCGAAACAAGATCGAACAGAAATGCAAAATATTAGAATGTGTTGCAAACGAATTCTAGCACTAAAATATCGCCATATTTTTCTCTGGGCTATAACTTTAAATACCATAAAAACACTTTCTACGGGTTAACTGTACACCCACCTGTTTGAAAATCAAAAAACATCTCTGGGCAAATGGTTTTAAGTCACCCGCCTTGGCTTGTGCTTCTCATAAATTTTTCCCTGAACTGCCGTGAGAATGTAAACAATTGCGTGATGCGGGCGGTCACCCTGAATACATAATTCATTTCCAACAAACCGCAGATGGCTATCTTAGAACATTAGGGTGAAAAAAGAAAAACACAATGGACCACTTTTAACTTTAATATTTTGAAAGTCATCGCTTTGGAAATTTCGTTAATTAAAAACGCCAATTAAAAGCAATTTACTTGGAGTTCAGGTGTTATTGCTATGTTGTTTTAAGCTGTCGTTCTTTCTTTGATCATTTTAATTACAAGAACGAGTTCTAGAAAGAAAATCGTTCTAAGTTCATTTGTTAAATGTAATGACAAGTTGATATTATTGGTTTGTAGCCTTACGTGATCTGAAGGAACACTACAGTGATTAAAATTGTATTTGTTGATTTCGACGGATTGATTTTCGGTTAAACCTTTCTATTTGTACCAGCACATTTAGTGCCTTTTCTTCTGCTAAAAAGTTGGAAAAAGTAAAGTAAACAAATCCTAAAAGTTTAAATCATAAATAAGAGGCATCAACAGTGCAAGTGTCTTGGTAAGCTGTTAATTTGAACAATTACTGTGCTGGACGGATTGCTTTCCAGGTTACGCACGTACTATACATATAGTTCATTGTGCGCGAATGTTTCTGTTTCAAACAACTGAAATGCTCAATGCTTTTCTTTTTTTCTTCAGTCTTAAAACTTATTGTTAGAGTTAGGCTAAACCCTAAACTGTTTTGGCGGCCAACCTATTTTTGGCTAATTGCTTAATCAAATTATGTATATATTTCATTGAAATTCGCTCTTCCGTGACCGACTTCCGCAAACAAAACAAGATGGATGTTCGCTGTTCATTTAAGACTACAATCCTGGTCAAAAGTGTTGGGACAGTTACGGCAGATGACTTCACAGGCAGCCTCTCTTAAGACCAAAATCGCGCAAGCCCGCCTACCCCCCTCCCCCCTGTCAATGTTGATAAAAGTCTTGAAGAAAAAAAAAATCCTTGACAATAGCTTCAGAATAGCCACGTTTCAAGAATTGTTCGCCTCCTAGAACAGTATTCTCAAACTAGAGACAATAAGATAGATATTCACGTCTTATTCCAATAATAGTGATTTTTCAGCAATCGCATTCAGTTCCAACACAACTGTCTAACCACTTTCTGTTGTCCCTTTTTCCTTTCTTCCCACATCCGATCTAGTCTTCAGAATAGCTTCATTTTCTTGCAGCATTGCTGGGGGGGGGGGGGTCAATTGTACTTGCTTTTATTCATCTTTTGTTCCAAAACATTAAGGACGTAGTTGAAATCATGGGTTTTAATGCGCAAAAAGGGGAGGTATCCTGACAACTTATGGCCAGGATTGCAGGTTTGCACTAGAGGAAATTGTTCCAGATTTGTGATGAATCTGGAACATTTTAGTGGCGGATTGATTTTGCCGTTTACACAAAAGTGGACGAATCCAAAATAAAAACTCCCCAGTTTGGTTGTGTCTCCAGAGATTTCCGGAGATTTTAATAATAATAATAAAAGCTTTATTTAAAACTGAAAGACCGATCAAGGAAGTCCGGAATTTAAAGTGGGAACTTTGAATCCAAAAACTTTTGAATCCGGAGAGTTTTGTTGTGTAAACGATTTTCTCTTCAATCCAGATATTTTTCCGCCTGTGATCTTTTGAGTTTGCGGTGGAACGAAAATGGCGGATAACATGATCCAGTCGTAGTCGAGTGGTAGGCTCATTGATGGCCATTTGATGGTGGTCGCTGGGTGATTACCTCGTGTTGTTTCAGGTGTAGGTAATCACTTTTATAATGGCTAATGCCATATTCCTCAGAAGCCCAATTTATACTTTACTGCGCAAATGACGACGCTGGCACGATCAAAAACCTCGACAGTTCTAGATATTAAGTAAAGACCAGAATAAATACCTGGAGGGACCTGACATGATGGACAACAGTACCATGGTCAGCGAGTTGAAAGAAAACTTCAGACTGTCTCAACCTACCCCTAGCCTTACTTGCGGGGCCATTTTGTTTCTCGTTGTCAAGGCAACAAACTGCTTGTTAACCATTCCATCATGAATGTTCCTGGAGTTATTGTCGTGTGTAAACGGTTAAGAATCTGAAAATCCTTTCACTGTAAACCCCTAATAATCCAAATACTCTGAAATTGATGAATCCGGGAACTTTTACAAATCTAAAAAAACTCCTTTAGTGTAAACCGACCTAGTCCTAGATCGACCACTGTAATGTTTATTTGTCTACCAGTGTTATGATCTGCAAATTTCAGTTAATTGATCAAACAACCAAAGTAGAAAGGATGGATTTTTTTCCCAGTATGATTGAAACTTAAACGCAATTTCTTCCTCAGCTAATTCAATTCAAGAAATTCCGGGTTTTCCAGCTGAGTTTGAGCATATTGTATAGGTAAAAATTTTCTACACAGCTAGAAGAGCTGAGATGCCGTCACGCAGTTAGTAGTTTATAGAATTTATGGTATTTCCACTTGACTTTATTTGTCAGTCAATGATTCAATTGCCATAAACCATAGAGGATTGGTTAAGTGTATCTTTAAAACTGCCACTGTATTGTAAGTTATCAGTGAAATCAATAAAATAAACAAGTGTTAAAATCATTTCCCGGAGTACTGTAGTAACGTTCTTTATCAGGGATATCGTGGGTGTTGCAATGCAAATGAAAAAATTTCCATTATTTTATCCACACAACGTTTCAAAAATTGCTTTCATCGGATTGCTGGAAACGAATATTTAATCAAGAGTGGCTATCTGCGTCACACAATTGTTTACATTCCAACAGCGGATTTTGGGCAAAATCTGTGAGAAACACAGGCCAAGGCGGGCGACTTGAAACAATTTGCCCAGAGATATTTTTTGATATCTTAACAGGTGGGTGTATATTTAACCTGTAGAAAGTGTTTTTATGGTATTTAAAGTTATAGCCCATAAAAAATATGGCGATGTTTTTATGCAATAATTCTCTTGCGACACATTGTAAAATTTTGCGTGTCAGTTTGATCTCTTTTCGGGCTCAAAACTAACTTTGATTTATTTTATTTTTCGCTCAGTCATACCATGAAGACCTGAACTGAATATAAAATCCATTGAAATATTCTCAAGTAGCTGTTCTGCGGAGTGCAAAGCAATCAAATATTCGGAAAATTCAGCAAAACCGGAAGTAGATTTTGAGCCCAATCGGGTCGAAATCGTTTTTGGCATATTTCTACCAAAGAAAGCTGTATTAGCAGAAACTAACTATGGTCCGTTTCTATTCTTACTAGGACCTATTTATGGACAAAATACAAGCAAAATCAATTTTTCGATTTGTGCCATTGATAGGCAATTTAGGTCCATTTTTATAGGCATTCACTCTTAAGCTACAATTTGGACTGCTGCGAGGTATGTATTTTTTCCATTTCGAAGCGCGGGTAGCCAGTTGAGATTGTTGCATAATTTAGGCCAGGATCAACCCTGAGCCGGCCAATAACATGTTTATCTTTTAAAGATGTCAATGAATACAAAGAGTTGGTAATTTGACTTTACTAAACATGCAGATTTCGGAATGTCAAAACATTTTTAGATTCAAACATTGATTTCCACCGAAATACAAGTTAAAATGTGATGCAATCAGAGTCCACTCCTTCCTACTTCTCCAGATCAATGATTGAAAATAGTTTTAACATAAGAGATTAGCAGAGATGTCAGCAAACAGTATCCGAAGGTGAGGTAATTTTTCGTTTCATTATTTTTGACCGACAGTAGTATATACATAGTCAATTACTGTGTACAAACAAACATTGCAAGCTACGTAAGCATGCATATTTCATACTGGTAAATCGTGGAAAATCCTTTGACAAGATCTTGAAAAGAGGTTCAGTACAGTATTAGTTAAATGAATACATTTCTACTTCACTGTTATTTTGAATGAAATGTCCTTATTATGTATGCTAATAACCTGGGAGTTCTCGACTAATTAGTTTGCGTTTTGGTTGACTGACAAGCGCATTCTTCTTTCAGCACCACAATCTCCATTGGTAGCTATAGAGTCGAATCCTAATTGTTTCTTTCACTTTCCTCATATATTATACATGCTTGATCCATTCAAAGTTTGTAATTTAGATATATTTCATTAATCAAAGACGAAGCTCAAAGAACAAAACAATTCTGTATTCGGAATGGCCATTGAGAAACACAGCTGGATTATGACCTCTGTTGTGCGTGTGTTTTTAGTAAAATCCACAAATTCATAGCTAGTTCACCAGTTCAAAGCCTCAACAATCTTAATCACCTTGTTGTAGGACATAGGTTTCATTTACTATTCGCTTAGAAAAGTCTCTTTTTCAAGTACAAAAACCGCAATGCATTAAATTTAGCGTGTCATTTCCTCACACCTATAATTTCCATTATTTTGTTTGATCTGGGACTCAGAGGATCACAGTCATTTGATCTCGGAATAGTCAGATGGCTTCCAGCTTATCCCCAATTCTTGTCTTATGGAGTACCTTGGCAATGTTAAGCTTTCCACTAGAGATAGAGAAGAATATACAGGCCATGAAAATCTCTAGGTTTTTACAGTATATTCGAACTCGAGATCGAAGAAATCCTTGATGGCTCCCCGGCTTTAGCTTCACACAGATTTGGTGTTTTTCTCATTTCTGGTCGAGTTTCATCGAGATAGAGGTATTGTAATAAGAGGAAAACTCTATCCTATGCATCCTGTATATCTACAGCCTCCAGCAACACATCTTCCTTGCATTCTGCAAAGATTTTGACACACTATTGCATGTTTGCTCACATTCTTCTTAGAAACAAAATATTGTTATTTCTGAAATGACATCAGAAGGCAACTCATCCCATTCTCGACTATTCCTCAGTTGTGAACATGGAAACGGGAAATTTATGTTAGGGAAAAAAATTTGGGGGTAAGTGGCACTTTAAAGGATCGAATGGTTATCTGTTGCTTTTGTTTTGGATTAAATACTGTTCCTTACATGTATTTAGCAAGCATGACAAAAAGGAAAGGCCCTAACATTATTTTGTTTTTTAATGATAGTAATGATGATGATGATGATGATGATGTTATGACAATTGTGATGATGGCAATTATAAGGATAACGGTTTAGTAGCAGCGTGTCTGTCCATAATGTTGAGCTATTCGTCTAAACTAAAGCAGGAAGCTCAGATAGCTTTTAACCGGTTTTGTTTTTCTGATTAAAAGTACTTCACAAGAAAGGTCTTGGGAAAGTAGATATAGGTCATAAATAGTACGCTGGACAAAACTGTTGTGGATTGACATTTTACAACAAAAAATTAAAACAAGCAAAGTGACTCAAATAATTTTGGGATTTTCTAAACTTTATTTAATTCTACACATGGAAAATTATTTTCATATAAATCACACAAGGGAGACTAGCATTACAACGTAGCCAACTGTTCATAACTGAATCACAAAAGTATGCAAAATTATGTGATTCTGAGAAAAAAAGTACCATTCGAAGTGTTGTTTCGTGAGGAACATTGTGATGTGCTTATGTATTTTTTGTCAACAATTTGACAAGAAAGCAGGAGAAAGACTTCACAACTTATTTGCCCACTGAAATGCGATACTGTCTTCAGACATTGGTCTTCTTTGAACCCTTCTTGCCTCTAGATTGGTCTTCCACCTGCTTTGAAGATGGCAGCCTTTAGTTTGTCACAATTGCACAAAATGCTGTTATGTCAAAGCATTGTCTGCCAAGAACCTCAGACAATCCCATTTGTGCTTTTCAGAAACATGCCGGACCTGTTTCTAGGTTCATCTACCAGGAACTTGCCATTTTCTCGCATTTTCTTGCCATGAGACTTTGTTTGGTTTGCCTTGTTGCCTTGTTAGCCTTGTGTGCCTTGTTTGCCTTGTGGCCCTTCAATGGTAGCACCATAACCTGAATGTTTGATTTGCTAAACCACTGATCTATCACAGGACTATTGTGCTGTTTGGATGGATTATTGCACCCCATGCATCTCATCGAATACATGACAAAAAATCCACAAACACGCAATGATCTTCTTCGCACAACAACACTGGTCTACTAGGATGTTGATGAAAAACACAACTATTTCTCTTAGAAATCGCATGACTTTTCGTACTTTTGTGATTCAGTCATCAAATTTAGATATCTTGTAACTCAAGTCTTCCTTGGGTGATCCATATGAAGATAATTTTCCTTGTGTGGAATGTAATAAGGTTTAAGATAGTCACAAAATTATTAGCATAGCTTTGCTTGCTTTAATTTTTTGTCAAACGATGTTGATGCAGAACAGTTTTGTCCAGCATACTATCAAAGTTTGCATGATCCACAACTGTCAATAGCATAGTGGTAGTTTTTCATGAACTTTTGGTTATTAGTTCTAAATATCGTCCACGACCACCCCTCGACTATATACGAGTTGGTGATGAAGTAATCAAGTCTAGTAAACAGGCCAGGAATTTAGGAGTTGCATTCGATCAATGTTTGGATTTCAAAGAACACGATAAAATAACCTGCAAGAGCGCATTTTTCCGCATTCGTAGTATAGCTAAAATTAGGCGATACCTATCCCAGAGTACTACTGAGACCATTGTTCACGCTTACATAACATCGCATTTGGACTATTGTAACGCCCTACTGTACGGTCTCCCAAAGTATCTGATTAATAGACTTCAGCTTGTACAGAACTCAGCAGCTCGCCTTGTTACCTTGACTAGAAGGCAAGAACACATCACACCAATACTAAGGAGCTTACATTGGTTGCCAGTTCATTTTAGGATTATTTTCAAAATATTGTTGTTAACTTACAAAGCTCTGAATGGACTGGCCCCTGATTACATTAGAGACCTACTGCGATTTAACATTTCTGGTCGGACACTAAGATCTTCAAACAACAGGTTGCTTGATGAGCCTAGAGCAAATCTTAAAACGTATGGTGAAAGGGCTTTTTCCATGGCGGCACCAAGGCTCTGGAATAAACTACCCCTCCAGATCAGACTTTCATCATCAGAGGCAGTTTTTAAGGCTAATCTTAAGACTTATCTTTTTAAGCGTGCATTTGATTTGTAGTTTTTACTTTTTATTTGTAGCCTAATTGTATTATATAGTGTATTTAATTCTTAGGATTTTAACTTTTAGGATTTAGGATTTAAGGTTTTTAAAGAATTAGGATTTTAATTTTAAAGTATTGTAAAGCACCATGGACAATTAGTGGAAAATGGCGCTATATAAATGTATATTTATTTATTTATTTTATTTCATAATTATGACATAGTAATCATTGGATATTATCCTTCAGTAGCATTTTCAAACAACAATACTGACAAAAATTCAAATGAAGCCTGAAACTACTGTGAAATTGATGTTAAAATCTTGAAGAATTGTAATGTCAATTTTAAAGTAGTATCAGACCTCATTTGAACTTTTGTCAGTATTATATGACATAATCCTTACAAGCTGAGGTTTCTGTAAACTGAGGTTTCTTGACTGGCACAGCAACAGAGGGTCATTTCATACTAAAAAGAGAACATGAGATATTGGAAACATCGTGGTTAGATTGGAGACTGAGGCTCCTAACAAAATAAAATTTGATGAGAAGCATCATTTGATGTAGCACATGACTTGAGAAATACAATTACAAAGTCAACACATTGACTGAAATAATGGTCTCGTGCTGCTGGTCTGTTTCCTTTGGTATTATTTTATGAATTAATTAACAGATTTAGAAATCATATTTTCCCAAGTCTATGCAGTACCACTTAACACTCAATTAGTGTATTACCGAACAGACCAAACAATCATCACAATGGGTTTTTCAAAAATTCAACAGGGCAATTCCTTCCACATTTCCTCCTTACCAGTAAAATAAGCAGGCCAGAGAGAACATGTTTCTGTGGCTGGCAACAGATTCCAGCAATTTTCCAACAGCTACACTTTGATGGATTAATACTACCACTCTTAATCAATCGATGAGACCATATTGATTTTCTACAAATGCCCAGCCATTGTTAAACCAGTAATGGTAATCCTTATGACTTAATAGGTTACCATAGCAACAGTGCAACCTGTAAGCAGCACCTGTAAGTTTAGCTGTAAGTGCTTATAGCTAAAAATACAAGCTCAGTGACCTCCATTTGCTATCAAATTGTGATAAGATGCAACTTGTTACCTTAACTTTTTGAAAATTTAAGGTTGCTCTGAACCTCCTCCACAGAATTCTTTTAAACTTTGCAAGATGTACAATCTTATCATGCTTATCACAATTCGACTATTAAAAATAGGGATCATCAAGCTTAAATTATAATTGTTTGGTTTGGTTCTGCTTTGTTTTTAGCGAGGCAAAATCATATACAAGTTGGCAGATCTTCTGATTGAATGCAAAGATCAGATCCTAGATGCCAACTCTAAAGATCTGGAAACTGCGCGTTTTGAGGGGCGACTTTCAGCTCCCATGATGGCCAGATTACTTTTGACTCCATCTAAACTGGAAAACCTTGCACAGGGATTGAGGCAAATTGCTGATTCTTCGCACAATATCCTGGGTCGTGTGCTGAAACGAACCAAGATAAGTGATGGTTTAGAACTTAAACAAGAAACTGTTCCCATTGGAGTGCTACTAGTCATCTTTGAATCCCGTCCAGACGCTCTGGTTCAGGTACTACTTCTGCACTTATCAGTATACTAAGAAGGTTTCACTGTTATGTCTAAAAGTTCATGGGAATAAAAGTTTAGAGATGGATGTATATCTTTACCAAAGTGACAATGTTAGGATGAAATTCATGATTATAACAGGACAGATCCATTACAAAATTGACGAATGGCTTTTTCATTCACCATTTTACATTTACATCGACATTTCCAGACTGCAGCTAGGCTAGACTGATAAATTTGGGCTCTTACAAAAGTAGTGAAAATATTTCTGTAGAGCTGACATAAAGCTTATAGTTAAAAATGTAATGTAGCCCAATGCATAACACCATAATTAAATTCTTTTTCCATCAAGCTTTCAAGCAATAGTTTTCACTTAGCAAAATACAGAGAAACACATGCCTCATAGCCTTCAACATAAGTAAATAAAATCTACATAAATTTCAGAAACAGAGTTTCTAGAACTGAGCGCTATTACATTGGCAAAACTTTTGAAGGTTATACTTTCTTTGTGACTGATTGCGGCCACAAGTTTCAACATTTCCCTGTCAATGTACTTTTAAATTGTTGGGTACATTTTTTCTGTGCTTTCATTTTTAGTGCAGAATGCACTATTGGGATGGTTTTGGGGGCTGCTATCTGCTAATTCACAAAGGTAGTAAGCCACTAAGGCAATAATTAACTAAGGTAATAAGCCACTAAAGGAATAAACCACTAAAGCGCTAATTCACTAAGCCCTAAGCCACTAAGGCAATACTTCACTAAGGCACTAAGCCACTAAGCTACTTAGCCACTAAGCCACTAAGCCACTGATGGACTAAAGAATTAAGGTAATAAGTCCTTAAGGCTCTACGCTGTAACTTAAATTAATTAATTAGTCTAGAGCTAGAGGCAAGGAAGTGGTGGGGGTGGGAAAAGTACATATGTACTCTACGTAAAACATGTTCCATATACGCCAGTTGAGTGTGAACATCGCAAAACTATACATTTGTTTCAGGCAACCCCTTGCTCTCCTTGTGGTACTATTCTCTTTAGAACAAAACCATTTAAGGATAAAAATAAGCAAAAGAAGTTTTACACAACATTTCGATGACTCCATGTCATCATTTTCAAGTGAAGAGAGAATACAATTGATAACTTAATATATACCATGCGAGGTGATAAAACGTAAAGGTGGAAAGGTGTACAGGTAAATGGTGACAAATTTAAATAAATAGTTTTGCACATACAGAGTTTGATTGTGTTTAAGCATGGCCTCTTCCTTATGAATAGCATTTCATAAATCAGACAGTCCAGTTTTCTGTTACACTTCAAAATGGAAAAGTTGTTGGCAAGGTCGTGGATGGTTTCTAGACCGTGGTCGTTCTTTAAGTGCTTGCTGATTGCTGAATAACAGTGTTCATCAATACGCTGAAATAAGTGTCGGCTGGTGTAGTTGACATACTCTGCATCACACAGATCACATTGATAATTATACAAAACGCATTGTTGGCTAATTATAGGTGGTTTGGGCCCACACATCTTGAGGTCTTCACATATTTTGCGACTTTTGAACACAGGTTTAAGAGTGTGAAAGCCTCGTCATTAAATGGTACAAGAAATGGCTACTCAAGACCATGTTATATTGTGCGTACCACCCGTCGTCCACATGGGAGTCTTTCAAATCTGAATGTGATCATCGCAAGATGACGTTTACTAACCTCAAGTACCCTGAACATCTCATCAATTCCACTATCTCTCACTTTGTCACCTCAGTGAGGTCTGAAAACCCTGAAAACCCTGAAAACCCTGTTCACCAAGTCAGCTGATGCAGCGAAAAGGCAATTATCAGATCTAAACAGCAAAATCGATCACATTCTTCAACCTTTGTTTAAGGCCATGCTTAAACACACAATGAGACTTCATATGGGCAAAACTATTTATTTAAATTTGTCACCATTTACCTGTACACCTTTACACCTTTACATTTTATCACCTGGCATGGTATATATTAAGTTATCAAATGAGTTTTATTCTCTCTTCACTTGAAAATGATGACATGGAGTCATCAAAATGTTGTGTAAAACTTCTTTCACTTATTTTATCCTTAAATGTAGAACAAAACCAGTTTGCTTTAAACACATGTGCAGGTTAGTTAGCGTTTTTGTCTTCTATATATTAGGTGGAGGATCCATTGCATACGGGATCACACACAAGCGTTGAGTGCTTTTCCTTATGGTAGTACTCAACATGTAAGATGCATGGGTTCTAGCATCATTAGTGTTATACACTATGTTTCCACAGTTTTAGTGGAGAGTGCACTATTGGAGTGGTTTTGGGGGCTGCCATCTGCTAAGGCACTAAATTACTAAGTGGAAAGTGTGCTAAGGTGTAAACTTTAATGTTTGTTTAATTAGTTAATTTCAATTAATTAATTTGTGTTACAGCAAGAGGGTGGGGTGGGATGGGTTAGGTACCTGTGTGCACAACGTAAAATGCGTTACACTTACGTTATTTCGTGGACAATATCAAAGCTGTACATGTGTTTCAAAAACTCCCTTGCTCTCCTTGTGGTGCTTTTCTCTTTAGAACAAATTAAAAGTAATTTGCTCGGAAGGCATGCGCAGATTAGGTATTGTTCATGTTGACTATACATTAGGTGGAAGATACATACAGGATCATACAAGAACATTGAGTGCTTTTCCTTGTGGTGGAACCCAGCATGTAAGATGCATGCATTCTAGAATCGTTAGGGGTATACAGCTGTTTTGACAAAGGTTGTCCAAAGAAAGCGTAAAAGCGTACGCGACGATGCCCAGGGGTAGTCTTTTTTTAAACATCCAATAAATTTCAATAAAAGCTCAGAACAATACCTTGACCATACAGTGAAGACTTGAGATGGCAGGCAATATGGATGAAAGAGTTTTTAGGACACGGCATTGACGAGGTAGCAGCTGCTTTGTACATGTTGCCAAAAACCATTCTTTGCTACGTATCAAAATGCCTGAATTCTGGTGAATTGAAAGCAGAGACTTTGGGACAACCGTTAAATAGTTTTCTTATGCACCTGCACGTGGAGTTTGTAATGATGGAAGCGGTACTTGACCACCCGGAAAAAACCCTCTCAGAAATTGCACAGAATATCTTTGACATGCAGAGTATTTTTAGTGCAGAGTACACTATTGGGATGGTTATGGGAGCTGCCTGCCACAAAGGACTAAGGCGCTATGGCACTATGGTGCTATGGCACTATGGTGCTATGGCACTAAGGTGTAAACTTTAATGTTTGTTTAATTAATTAGTTTCAATTAATTAATTAGTCTAGAGGCAACGAAGTAGTGGGGGTAGGGTGGGAAAGGTACATGTGTACTCTACGTAAAACACATTTCATCGCCGTCACTTAGCTTTGAACATCGCAAAGCTATATATTTGTTTCAGGGAACCCCTTGCTCTCCTTGTGGTACCATTCTCCTTAGAACAAAACTAATTTGCCCTAAACACATGCGTAGATTAGTTAACGTTCGTGGCTTCTATATTAGGTGAAGGATACATTGCATACGGAATCACGCACAAATGTTGAGTGGTTTTCCTTATGGTAGAGCTCAACATGTAAGACGCATGCGTCCTAGCATCGTTGGTGTTATACACTATCTTTCCATGCAGTATTTTATATATCATGTCATGTGACCAAGGACGGCAGTTATTTTTCAGGTAGCGCCAATTGTCCCTTTTTATTGCAAAAGTGAAATGTTACTGTGGCTGCGTAGCTTTTAGAATTACACACAGGTCGGTTCAACAAATATCATCTGCTGTTTTCAATCTACAATAGTGTGCTTGTCGTGGTTCAAATGTATTGCTTCTCCTTAGCGGCTTGTTTATTTCTTGCCTTAATTGTGTCTGTAAGAGAGACCAAAAAATTCCCAAGTTAGTGGCTTTAATACTCCGCAAATTGTAAATTTGAAACAAAAGAAACCAGGAAAATGCTCAAATATTGCTGCAGACACTGTGGTACCTGATGAAAGTGCAAATTAATTTAATCAGTCTTTGAGGAGACTCATTCATATTGGCCAAGTAGCGCTGTTTATCTTCAATACTTTTCATTGAAATGCTTCTCAGCCATCAATATCGTGTGTTAATTTTGAATTTTTTTATTGTTAACAACAAAGGTGGCAACAGAAAAAGAAAGTGGTATTTCGTGACAATCTGATAATTAAATTAGTTCTTGTTCATCGGTAAAAATTTGCATTTGTAGTGAAACAACATCGTTTCTGTTCCGTTTCTTGATCACTACATCAGATATTTAACTTTCTTTCATTTATCTCCAAAAAACAAGGACATCTTCCGTATGTTTTGGAGAAAACAAGGGTTTCATATTACATGGCTTTTCGAGGAAAACAAAAGTATCAAGTTACAAAGTTGACGTGAAGAGCTAAATTGTCGCATTTGCTGCTTCAGCGTATTATTGAATTTAAAATGGACGAAAATCAACATAAAACACCAGTAGTAATTTGTGCGTAATTTTTGGACCCTGAATTAAAATTCGACCTTGAAACATACACACTGCAAAGGGGAAAAGCTGTAGCAGACTACCAAGGTAGACACAAACCAGAAGTGAACCGAGCAGGGGTGAGTACTTATGGGACTACTGTACTAGAGCTATCAATTGCGCTCTGCACTATCTGAGTTGTCTCACTAGTTAATGACCTTTTTTACAACAGTTACTGTTCATGTAAATTATGAATTTGGCTCAATTTAATTATAAAGAGCTCAGTTCTGTCAATAGCTTGTCCTTCTGTGAGGAAAACTCATTTTCGTCAAGAACACGATCATTGTTCAAACTCTTGAGGTCCTTCAGCTGCTGAAGGATGGCACTACGGATACCTGTCTAAACCAAAAATAAATTAGCTGATTAGTTAAAACTGAATACATGCAGACAAAAAAATCCGTCTGTAGGATAAATGTTAAGATGCCAACCTTTTTTTCAATGTCCGTAGAATTCCCGGTGAATTCATTGCTGGATGGTTGGGTGTGTTTGACCGAACTTCTCACCTTCCCAGTAAAAAATGGGACACCCGGAGGGTTGTCTTTGTCGTCGTGGGTTCCGTTTACGTGAAACAAAAAAACAACCCCAATACCTGCATTTTAATTGCCACACAAATGAACTCCAAGATGAGCAGCAGTTCATTTCTTCAAATTTCGTAAAATAGTAAGTACAGTAGGTATCAAGCAATGTTTTCAGGAAAATCAGAGATAAGTGATACGGAAGGAAAGAAATGTAATATCATATTTGCTTCCTGATTATCAAGCGCTTTGTTTCAGTGTATGATAATGTGTGCGTTACTCCATGTGCAGTTCATGCTATTTTTGTGTGCATATGGTTTGCCCAAAATTTTTATGAATAGCTGTCACATTTCTTCAACTCCTACTTTGAAAGTTAGTATTTTAACAATGTTACAAAATTAAAATGGTGTATTCTAATAATGAGAATTAAATTTGCCTAAGCTGACTGGAGGTGATCTGCAGGAAATTTAAATTTTCCTCACCATCATTTGTGCCCAGCATTGTAACTTGAATTCTGGAAGCTTGTGTTTTTTTTTCATAGTCTTGACAAGAAGGCGTCATAGCTACTCTCACTTCTTTCGTCACCATCTTCTTCACTTTCACTCAGTGCAGTAGTGGGGTTGGGTTTAGCTAACTTTAGAAAATGATAACGAGAGTTAAAAAAACCCTGCATGCAAGTGCGGCAGAACATGGCTTGTTTTATAGTGTCTGTAAACAATACCTTTATGTGGGTCCACCCAAAAGGTTATGATGCCATGCTTTGCCAAGGATAACACCTCAGCAAGCTGGATCTCCGATGATATGGAGTACTTTTTCTTTCCCTTGGCGTAGTACCCAATTTGGAATGTTGTGTCTGACGCAGGAGCGATTTCCCCTGTGCAGTTCTCGAGGAGGTATTGCTTTAAGGTGAACACATTTTCACGTAACGGCACACCCTTTACTGAATAGGTGTTGTACCTACTCTTGTTTGTTTCTTTTAACACACACAGACAGATATTCATAGTTCTACCTTCCATCGCGCTGAAAACTCATGAACTTGACAATGACACAGTGATCTACCACAACCCATAATGCCTTTCGGTATTGTTGCGTACACTTTAATGCTTTTATTGGACAACCTTTCTCGAAACAGCTGTACACTCTGTTTCCATCCCCAGAGAGACGCAGTTTGTTAGATGTCATGTGATGTGACCAAGGATGGCAGTCATTTTTCAGTTAACGCTACTTCTCCCATTTTCATGCGAAAAAAACTACTGTGACTGCATGTCTTTTGGAATTACCCCCAGGTCTGTTCAACAAATATCATCTCCCATTTTCAAACTACAATAATGAGTATGCCAAGGTGAAATAAAGAAGGGAAACGTATTGTTTCCCCATAATGGCCTGTTTATTTCTTCCTTTAGTTGTCTCTATGAGAAAGAAGGACCAATAATCTCCCGCGTCAGTGGCATTGAAACGTGTCAAATTGTAAATTTGTGACAAAGAAACCAAGAAAGTGCTCAAATATTGCTGCAGACTCTGTGGCACTTAATGAAAGTGCAAATTAATTTAGTCAGTCATCATAAAGATCAGTCTTCATATCATTCACTGACATAGGACATATCTCGGCCAATTAGCGCTGTTCACCTTCAATGCTTCTCTGGAATCGCTTCTTAGTTGTATTAACTGATATCATGGTTTATTAATTTTGAATGGTTTTATTGTTAACAACAAAGGTGGCAACAGAATAAGAAAGTGGTATTCTGTGACTACTTGATAATTAAATTAGTTCTTGTTTATCGATAAAAAGGAAATTTGCATTTTGAGTAAATTAAAATTGTTTCTCTCCCATCATTATTGTCTTCATCAGATATTTAAGAGCCACTGCCCATAATAAGGACCAAACAACGGCATGAGTCGAAAAATTGATTTTGCTCATTTTTTGTCCATAGATTGGCCCTAGCTAGAGAAAAAGACAGACCATAGTTAGTTTCTGCTAATGCACCTTTTTTGGAGGAAATTTGCAGAAAATGATTTTCCCCTGATTGAGCTCAAAATCTACTTCCGGTTATGCTGAATTTTCTGAAAATTTGATTGCTTCACGCGTTGCCCAACTGCTACTTGAGAATCTTTCAATGGTTTCTATATTAAGCTCAGGTCTTCATGGTATGCCTGAACGAAAAATAAAATAAATCTAGGTTTCGTTTGAGCCCTAAACGAGATCAAACAGAAACGCAAAATATTACAATGTGTTGCAAATGAATTATAGCACTAAAATATCACCATATTTTTCTATGGGCTATAACTTTAAATGCCATAAAAACACTTTCTACAGGTTAGCTATACACCCACCTGTTTGAAAATCAAAAAACATCTCTGGGCAAATGGTTTTAAGTCACCTGCCTTGGCCTTTGTTTTTTTATAAATTTTAGGTAAAATCAGGGTTTTTCAGCCAGGCCTCTAAAAGCACCTGAAGAATAACCCAAGCTGATTTTAATACATGTTTTACAACGACATAAAAGTGCTCCAATGGCGAAGTTTCAAGGAATTTGGATTTATGACACATGTCGAAAAATATCTCTGAATTTTATCCATAAATTAGGAATTCGACCCAGTAACTGAAAGGGATTTTTTTAAAAATTGTGTGTTTATTCTCAAATGGCACTCAAGTCAAGTTCTACCTATTTTGGATATCTGGATACTTTGTCTTCCAAGAAAAAGTATCGATAAGTGTTGGTTCTTCTTTACACAAGAATGCAAATTAAGTTTAGATTACTACATGTAATTTTAAGCTTTTGCAATCAGCCATTTTGGTGACTGTGTAGGCGAAAATCGTTTTCTTCAATTTTCTTGAATTTAAAGCGCTTCTAGGTCCAAAAAACTACATCACGTTTCATATCTATCTTTGGGCTTTTTGTGGATGAAAAGAGAGAAAAATCGATTTTTCGACTTCTACTGCTAAATTCAAATTTTGCTTGGTTTTCGGTGACATTTGGTCTTAAATATTCCTAAGACTCTGTGGCAGCAAGTTAAACCGCAAATTAATTAGGTTAGACTTTGAGGCAACACAGTAGCTCTTTCGTTGACTCCTTGCGTGGTTCAAAGAAGTAAACTTATGACTCTCTTAAAGTGACTGGCAAAACTTTTCTGTAACTGACTTTTTTGACCAGAAAGGCTCTCAGGTATTGGGAAGGGTAATGTGACAAGGAAACTTCCCAAACTCTGCAGATTTCATGGCATCTTATAGAATTTATACAGTTTTTCATTTGTTTGGTTGGTTCAAGTTTCAAGTTAGGTAACACTGTTTACTTTCAATAATGTCTTCTTGTTTAAATGGGTTTTGAAATGGATATTAATTTGAAGTGGTTTTGTGGAATATCAAAACCAAAAAAAAGTACGATCATTGCTGGCAACAGAATAAGACCGTGCTATTTCATGATGATGTCATAATAAAATTGGTTCGTGTTATAAAATGAGTCAGAAAAATTATCCAGAATCCACTAATGGATTGTTAAAATCAAAAGCTCGATATCACGTTTCCTAAGGAAAATCAAATTCTTAAGTTGTTTTCTTTTTCACTGTACATCGTAACCAAACAAACTTGTTGGATTAACCCTATCATTACTGTTAAGAAGAGTCCACTGAGTGCTGCTACCCCCAGGGGCTTTTAATTCACACAAAAAATAACTCTTGCACATTTTGTGTGCCTATGTTTTTTATAAGGTTGCTGCACTTGCTATCAGCACAGCAAATGGACTATTACTGAAAGGGGGCAAAGAGGCTTACTATAGTAACAAGTGTCTGCATAGTCTTGTTGAAGAGGCTCTAGCAATGTTTGTTCCACCAGAGACCATTAGTTTGGTAAGTTTCTTTAATATATAGATTAAACTAAGCCTAAAGTTATTAATTATAATTAAGCTAACCCAGGATAAGCGAGAATTTTGATTTGAATTTTGTAACTTTGCGGTGAGGTTTTCTCTATTTTGTTTGGCCTTCTGTTTTGAGTTTGAATAATCTCAAAATACACAAAACAAAAGCAGTAAAAAACATTTGTCTACAAGAAAAATTTATACCTCGGTTAACATTTAATCCTGGGTTAGCATTAACCAGCTGTGGAACAACCCGGCCCTGTTTACAACAAGGTAACCTGACATGAGCCCGCTATCCAACTGAAAACCAGCACTTGGTCAGTAGTCAACTTCAAAAAACCTGTTACCTTGATGAGCTCTAAACTTGAACCCCCGACATGGTCAGGTGATACTGGTCAGCAGATACCTTGTTTTGATAAGTGTCAATTGACCATAACATGGATGTCCAATATCAAAGGAGGACAAGGCTGCATATCTCTTTCACCCTAATGGCTGAAGTAGGGCTGCCATCTTGTACAACTCCGTCATCGTCGCTGTCATGCATACGACCCCACAAGCAATACTGCTAGCCATGATAACCACAAGAAAATCAATTCATGGGTTTCCTTTTCCTTCCTATATGAGTATGGGGCTCTGCTTGGCTTCGGGCCACCAGAGCTCTGCTATAAATTTAAATGTCTAACCGGTTTATAGTGTTGTAAATAGATAGAAAACAGATCAATCATAGTAAGAGAGGAAGATACATTAGCCTTAGCTGCCTTCAAATTTTTGAGGAAGTTGTGTCACTGGTGGCTGGATGTTATCAGCTCCATGTACACCAGCAGTTTTATTGAGAACAAATGCACTTAAGGGGCATACCCAGGAATAATAGTGACTTGGAGGTGCTTTTGCGGGTTTGAAACTTGCGTCCTGAGGACCTCTTGAGGTTAGAACTTTTGTGTTGACTGTGTTGGGTGAAACATAATGGTAAGGACTTTCTAAGGGTTTTCATTGCAGAGGGTACCTAAACATAATTACCAATGTATGTTGTTTGTATACTTTGCTTATGGTTCTTCTGTATTATGTACCCTTTTGATAGGTCAGTACTCGAGAAGATGTAAATGATCTTCTTCAATTGGATAAGTATGTGGACTTAGTTATTCCACGGGGTTCCAGTGAGATGATTGAGCGTATTCAGTCAGAGAGTAAAGGAATTCCTGTGCTTGGACATGCTGAGGGTATTTGCCATGTGTATGTAGATAAAGATGCTGACCTCGAAATGGCAACAAATGTTGGTAAAGTATCAGTTTTATGTTTTATTTTAAATATAGTAATTTAAAATGATTCCATTGAAAAAGAGTATCTAAAGTTTTGTAAGACTTGGTCCAGTTTGAAATTGTGTTATGGCTATTATGATTAAATACATAGAAAATGGTGATCACCATGCTCTTTCGCACAGATTGGGTGGCCGTAATGATAACTATTCGACTTACAAAGTTTCCTTAGGGACCCTGGTAACTATAGCCCACATAGCAGGCGTTAAAACGGGAGGGGGAAGAGGAGGCAAAGCACACATGGAAGGAGGGGGACTGGGAGAAAGGAAGAATGCTTGCTATAAGAACCCCCTTGTGTTCATTTCTGCATTTGCTGATGAATGCAAAATTCCTATTGACTAATAGTTAGTTAGTAACTATTAATTGTTAGTTGCACAATCTCATCAAAAACAACCAACAATAGTCGCGGACGAAGATACATAAGTAAGAGATTTAAATCTTGCTAGTGTGAGCAAATGTACGTTAAATTTACGTGAGCAAATTTATGTTAAAACCAGAGCAAGAATCGATCGTGACAGCTCTTTAAGCTGGATGAGCTGTTTCTGACAGTTTTGCCTGCAAGATACTGCAAAAGTCTAATTTGTCAAATGTTTGTTCTTGCCAAGAGCTATGAACTGAATGGGAAAGCGTTGATTCTTGTTATTTGACCTTTGAAAAGTAGCTTTGAAAGAACAGCTGCAGGGGATGGAATCACTAGGCTATGCTTCTGCCGATTGCTCCAATTTTTCGGTGTTATTCGCTGTTGGGAATTTTAAATACTAGCTATCTTCCACTGCCTGGCAATTCATGGCCAAAGCAGCTTTGGCGTTGCTAGCCTGCTTGAATTTCAACCATCTGTATAACAGTATAATTCTCTGGTGTTTCTGATTTTGCAGCCACAACTTCTACAGATACGTTTAGACTAGTTTTCCATTGAATTAAAGCAAGCAGAAGAACAAAAGTTGGTCAACACGGTCTCTGGACTTTGTAAATAAAATTTCAAAAGATGCTCTCTGCTTTTGCACCAGGCTCGATACCACAGAACTTGCAGAAATTATTGCAACCGTATTCCTTCTTTTTATTCCATATTTTTTAACTCTTTGTGGGAGTAGAGCAACCTCGCTCCCAGGGTCTCTCATCTTACCCCCCCCCCCCCTCAGGGTGAGCAAGGAGAGACCCTGGTTGGGTCTGGTTGGGTGTCTCCCAGAATCTGGGAGATTTCAATTAAATTATTGAAGGGAGGGTCGCCCTAGTAGGAATTTTGTCTATACTTAGCCTATGGGAGTGCAGGATGAGTTGTGACCAACATAAACCAGGAATGATATGATGTTCTGCTTCCTCCGATAGAGGAAATCCAAGTTGCTGTAGGTTGTGTGGTTTGGTTCAGTTAGGGATGTTACATATTTTAAAAATCTCCTCAAGAAGGCAAATGAATAATTGCACACCGCGGTCGAGGCTCTGTATGGAAGATCTTTGACACATCTGTACCTTGGAAAAAATTAAAACTGGCTTTATATTCGACCGAAAGAAGGCTAGAAAAAAAGTTTTGTGTCCTTAAAAAATCTGTGTACATGATGGGCCTACACAACTCCAACGGTTCATGACAACTGTCTGCAACTGTGCATTTGCCATTCTCTTTTAATTTTTGGTCTCTCAACCTTTCTTTGCCTCACGCGGGTTTCTGAGCGGTACTTTATGCCATGTTATTAGGAGAAATGATAATTATAAGTAGAGTGAGCCTTTTGACCATGTCTTGAAATTTAAAGTGCCACTGAAACGAAATTTTCGTATGTGAGATTTTTGCTTAGTAATAAAGTTTCAACCTTGGAAACACTGCGGACTTTTTTTTCGCATACGGTAAGCGAAAACTGCTTTTTCAGCCGTTCGAAGTTGGCTGGTTAAGCCCAAAATTGGCGGCCATCTTGGCGCGGCCAAAACAGCCTAGTGACGTCACTTGTTGTATTACTCTCACGCCACGCTGAAAATTTAGAGTGATTATGGGAGAAGAGAATACTGTTCGAAGCCCCCAAAAAACATCTTAAGGACATCTCAGAACTGTAAAGCAGATAATCACAGTACCCTCAGACAAGAAGAGGTGGAGAGTCGATCCTGGGGCTTTTCAGTCTATTTAATTGGATATTTGCGGGATATTTTATGTAAGCAAGCAAACGAGTGGGAGTTCTTAGATCGCAAAATGATCGGGACTCTTGGTGAAATGGCCAGCACTCGATTAAACAATACCTACACTCATAAAGTAAAAAAGACATGAAAACAAGAGAAAGCGGCTTTTGAAATTATTATCCGGACTGCTGCTGCACGAATCGCAGCAACAACGCTTCGAGTTTCGAGTCGCTTCGCTTCGAGGAAACCGGACGCTTTGTGAGTTTCACCGCGGACGAGATTGTGCTACAGTGACCCTTAGTCCAGTTGCATCTGTTACATCCTACAAGTTATCAAATCAGCAACAATTTAAGAAACCCTCTTCTTTTATGTGAGGGAGTGAATTTAAACTATAAAGGTAAACTAAGCTGCCATGACCCTACAGGTATGTTTTCAGGAAACGAGAGAAAGCGTGACAATGTCGACGGCGAAAGGTGATATATGCAAATTAGTTCAAATTCTGTTTAATAAACCTTCGAAAGGAGTGTAAACTAGTGACGTTTTAACGAATTGCTTTGAATTTGGATACCATTAAATGAAGATCATAGACATAAGTATGTGCTAAAGAACTCAAAGTAATCCATCGACCGTGAAATATTGCAGTTGGGAGGTACGTGTAAAAGAGAAGCGAAATTCGCGCTTTGTTTACACTGATACGGATGCGACGATAAAGCAAACCCTGCTGCGGATCACAATTTTCAAAGATACATTTTGTCTACCACAAGAACTCTCACTTATTAGTATCATAAAAAGATGCCCTCTGTGCAAAGAAGTACTCGACTCAAAGCTTGTGGACCGTTAATAACTTCGTGATTGTGCGGATGGCTGATGCGCTTACGGCTTTTACTGCAGTAAAGTTGCCGAGGATATATTCGAAGCTTGTGTAATAGACCTTAGATAAACGTGAGAATCCAAATTTCAGAACCAGGCTGAAAACAGACGACGAAATATCGTGTTTAGGCTTAGGACGTGATATAAAAGTTGCCACACTCGTCTTCGAAATCTCCAATCGAGTACTCAAGATGTTCAAAAAGTAACTGAGCTGTTCTAATCTGTAGCATTTATTTTGGTGAATCTACACTCTTTGGCGCCCTCCAACGTTCATGATATGTATTTCCTGTCAAGACTGGACAGAAATTACAAGGTAGAAAACTAGCAGGTATCGACAATATGAAAAATAGACTTGAATAAATCAAGTGAAAACAAGAGAGAATCTATAGCGCTTCTTGCGTGAATACAACCAGTGACGTCACAAGGTCCTTAAATTCGGTTCCAGAGCCCGGACACAGTTTTGCTCCAAAAAGTCGATTTCAGCAGCTAAAAAAAGCACTTTCCGTTAGGATTTAACAGAAATAAAGTTCACCATTATTTTAAGCACGTTTGAAACTACAAATTGGGCTAATAAAAGAGAGTATGAAAATTTCGTTTCAGTGGCACTTTAAGATGATTTATTAAATCGTTTTTACAGGTATCCATGTAGTTTTGAAAGCTTTCTAAATAACTTACAAAAAAGTGCTGTACAAGTTAAATCAAGGCTTGAAATAGTAAAATAGAATGCTGAATTGAATTAACTAAGCTTACAGCATGACAATATTTTCATAAAAAGGAATTAGTTTTTTGTAAGTATTCATTCAAGAAATATACTGAATAAAGAAGAGGAAAAGCTCGACAAAAATAAGTCCTTAGCTTTTCAACAAAGCCAACTCTTTCTATGTCAAGGGTGGACTGTCATTGTCATCTGAAGAGTCAAATATGCATTTTATTCGTTTATAAGTTTGCTGTTTATGTCCTTCTGTTGAAGACGAGGAAGAGTTGATATTGATGGTGAAATTTCCTCCATAAAACTCAGCACACTTGAATAGCCCTGCTGCTGTTGGCATTGGACTTTGTTACTTCGTTGTTTCAACAAGATAGTGTGTTACAGTTTGAACCATTAAAGTTGAGCCACTCAATATTCTTGACATGCTTTTCTGTTGTTCTTGTGAAACATGACTGTAGTTGTTAATACTCTGCACATTTTTGTGTCCTGATAACTGCATTATATGACTAGGAGGAATATTCTTATCATTTAATGTTTGAATCATTCATTTTCGAGCGCTGTGGTTCGTAAGGTGAGAGTTGTCAAGACCGACCTTCTCAGCCATTGTTTTCATTAGACTGTTAAGTTTGTTAACTCCCATTGCATTGGCTTTAAACCAAATTTTATCAGACTTTTTTTGTAGCTTGATTAACACCCAGATAAAAGGGTGCATCTGGTTTGTTCATGAACTGTGGTCTCTTTTCAGAATAGATCTTGAAAACAACAACAGAATCTGGTTCATGCGGTAAATCTGGAGTCGTGAAAGCTTTAGGTTCGATTGGTCGGACATTACATGGATCAGCTTCACTTCTGGTTTTAGTTTGTCGTTCAGAAAAATGTAAATATTCAGTGCCATCTGCATGTTTTATGAGCTGAACGTCTCCCCAGCACATTTGCCGATGCTCTCCACATCCTTTAGTCCAAAATGCAGTGAATTGAAGAGCGAAAGTGTGTTTATCACTGCTTCTCCATTTGAAATTCCCAGGAGGTTTTTTCGTAGAGAATATTGATCTCATCATCGCTCAGGGCTTCTGCTGCATTAGGTCTATTACCTTTGCCCTCCTTTTTAAGTTACTTGTTTTTAGCTTCAAGACATTTTTCTTGCGCATTCAAAAGCAACTACCTCGATGACACTGACGGGATATTTGCATTCTTTCAAATGTCAATTAAAACTTGACAACAGACCTCTAAGACTTGAAGGTTCACAGTCTTTGCCATCTTTTCACTTCACACTAAGGATAAACTCACAGAGATATTCGTTCAATTCTTTGGCTTCGATGTCTTCAGGATTTCTTTGGTCGTGTTTTTCTAGCTACGGAGGTTTGCACGCAAGGAACTTGAACTTGTTGAATGAAATCAGTGTTATGTTTTGACAAGTCTCTCCTGATTGGTCGAAATGCCTTATGCATGTGTGAGAAAGCCATTTCGCTGCTGTGACTTGCTATTAGAATTTTTTAGGCTGGTTTTCTTATGAAGAAAACTGTGAATAAATTTCACTATCTGTATTAAATAAACGCCCTTTTTGCACAAAACCCTTCATTTATCTTCGCCTAGCTTTTCCAGTCAGAGACTGCCGTAACTTTACTTCGAAAAAGCTATACATTTGTCTAGAGAGCTTGTCATGTTTTTTTGCATCAATTTGATCACGCACATTCAAAGGGGAAACAACAATTACTAGGGGATGAAATTGCACTGCTCGACGTCCACAGTTTATATATGACTGTCTTTTTGTAAATCTAGTGACTAGGACGGCAACAACATCATGACCACGGTAAATTGCATCGAGACAGACTTGCATAACCTTAAGATAAACGTGGAAAAAGATACCATTCAAAATTTAAGCCCAAAGGCTACTGTTGCAGGTAATGGTGGTCACAGCGTGATGCTTTGAATTCGACAAAGTGCAATGCGACAAACTGCCTGATTACAGAGGACCCCTCCCTGATGTTCTCAATTGCCAACCAGGGTCTCTCCACTCTTGCTCACGGGATGATGAGAGACCCTGGAAACGAGGTTGGGAGTAGAGGACATTTCCACGCTAAAATAACCTCATGGTTGTTTCTTATGTTGAGATTTTCCCATTTTTCACACCTTGCTAATTAATCACTCCAGGGAATACATTCAATTGACTAAATTCCCGCAAAAAGTCAGTCATCCGGACAGGTATGCACTAGTTTTTGATTGGTGAACCTGTTGGCAGTAATTGACAGTTGATAAAATCAGATTACATGAAAATTGGTGGACGTATGCAAAAAGTGCAGTTCTTATAGCAGGTATTCCTTCTTCCCCTTCTTCCTTACATTTTTTGCCTTCCAACCCAATCCCCTTCCCCATTTATGCCTGCAACCTAGGCCATAGTAACTGCGGGGGTGGTTCTAATTTCTGGGAAAATGATTTTTTTGCTTAAAGATATTGGAGCTGTTCAAAAAAACATCAGACTTCTATATAACATAATAAGCTATTTTAATTGCAAATAGATTAATGTTCTAAAACAAATGAGAGAATTTGCTGCATACGCGCATACCTAGCATTTCCATTTCCATTTGGAATCTTTTTCTTTCCATCAATAACTAATAAAGAAGACTGACTATCGCTGGAAAATACCTCAAATGTAAATGCCCTGCAATCGGAAATGTTGTCTGGGCCATGTTTAGCTGGCAATGATAAGTCTTTTTTACCTTTGGGTCACAGCTTGTGAGTAGAGAGATCAAATAAAGCCGGACTATTTACAGTGCCACACAAATCTTCTACATACGTGTACACTAACCCGAGGAACCAGCGAAACCCTTCTTGCAGCTATTTTGTCCACCAAACTTACATGCTCTTGGTGACAACAGAAGTCAATAATCCTAAACCAAGAAGACAAACAATAAGGTCTTGTTTGGAAATGCAGTGGACGTATAATAAAGGCAAATTACACAAAGCATTTGTACATTGATCTATTCACTTCACTTCCATTCACCATCACACATGCCACTTAATACAGGAATTGCGCCCTATTAAAGAGTTAACCATTTCCAGACACGAAGGGGATGCCATGATGTTGATGCCATGAGAGTCTCGTCACTGAATGATGATGTCATGAAAAATTTTGATGTATTAGTTTCAGTTGCAATGCATTATGGGAAGATATTCATTCCTCCTCTGGGTTGGGGGTATGTTATGAGCGGGTCAATGGATGAGTGAGTGAGAGATGTATGTATGTCACACCAATAATAATAATAATAAATAAATAAATATTTATATAGCGCCTATCCATGCCTGCTCTAGGCGCTGTACAATTTGCCAAAATGAGCTGTACTAATCTTAATAATTAAAAATGTGCATTTAAGAAAGTAATAAAAGTAAAAATTGCTAAGAATAATAAGTTTTCTTAAAAAGATGAGTTTTGAGTTTAGATTGGTGCTACTATAAACAAGCAATCAAATTGCCACCTGTAAAGGTGAACCATGTTTGTGAATATTTCATCCCAATTTTAGAACGGCCATCTTTGTTTTTTCTATAAACAGAACAGGTGTTGGCCTTACTCCAACATTTCCGATGCCTCGTTTACTGTGATTAAGCCCAGGACTTTATAGATGGGTTTCAAAAGATTTCAAAATTTGATGATCAGCCAAGGAATCACAGTCTTTGGTATATGTCATCAAGGCTTTGCTTTTTGCATTACTTGAAATTTCAAATGAAATGAGTCATAGCCGCTCGTCAACTTGGTGATTACTAGGACAGGAACAATTGTTTTTAGACAGTGCAGAATACACTTTTGCAATGGTGAGGGGGCTTTCATCCGTGATGGTATTCACCAGGTCAGTTCCCATCGATATCATTTGCATTACGTGTAGTTTATGAAAAAAGCTGAAACAATTTATCTTTGTGCAAGTGTCAATTAAGTAGCACTGTTTACTGAGTAATACTGTCTTCTCGTTAAAACATTTCTTGGAATCAATACTGAGATACTCATTTGAAGCAGTTTCTCAGTCAAAACAAAAGAAATTACTGATGGCTAGTTATGAATGAGAACACTGCTGGAGTTTTTGAAATGTGTTTTTGTTGCAGGTAGATGCAACAAGATATTTTTATTTGTTAGTTTTCACTTTTACTTTTGTTCTCACGCATGAGTAGTGTCAATTAAAACTGATGAATCGGTGACTCTGTTCACACGGTCAGAATAAACAAACAAGAAGCCAATCTAGGGGCACGTCCAGACTTGATATAAAGTATCTTGCATTAATGGCAATTCTTAAAAACAGAAATTTTTAGCACAGATTTTCTCTATAGTTTGTTAGTGCAGAGTGCACTATTGGGATGGTTATGGGGGTTGCCTGCCGCTAAGGAACTAAGGCGCTATGGCGCTATGGCACTATGGCCCTATGGCGCTAAGGTGTAAACTTTAATGTTTGTTTAATTAATTAATTTCAATTAATTAATTAGTCTAGAGGCAAGGAAGTAATGGGAGTAGGGTGGGAAAGGTACATGTGTACTCTACGTAAAACACATTCCATCGCCGTCGCTTAACTTTGAACATCGCAAAGCTATATGTTTGTTTCAGGTAACCCCTTGCTCTCCTTGTGGTACCATTCTCCTTAGAACAAAACTAATTTGCCCTAAACGCATGCGTAGATTAGTTAGGTTCGTGGCTTCTATATTAGGTGAAGGATACATTGCATACGGAATCACGCACAAATGTTGAGTGGTTTTCCTTATGGTAGAGCTCAACATGTAAGACGCATGCGTTCTAGCATTGTTAGTGTTATACACTATCTTTACGCGCAGTATTTTATATATCGTGTCATGCGACCAAGGACGGCAGTTATTTTTCAGGTAGTGCCAGTTGTCCCTTTTTATTGCAAAAGTGAAACGTTACTGTGTCTGCGTAACTTTTAGAATTACAAACAGGT
>NC_138146.1:11579511-11612011 GCF_964199315.1 Orbicella franksi
CCAGAATCCCCATTGTCAGGTTGTCTGAGAGCAAATGGTGAAAAACAAGGACAAAATGTGCGAGCACTACAACAAGACTGCAAGGGATCTACCTTCACTGCCACAGAATCAGAGAGTGTACGTACAAGTTCACCCCCAGTGTAACCAATGGACCCCACCAACCGTTACCAAAACACCAGTAGCATCTCAACCGAGATCGTACAGTGTCGAAACTACTAATGGAGCCCAGTTAGTGAGAAATTGTCACTTCACTCGTCCATCTCAAGAGACTGTTCCGATACCTTCCGAGAGTGTAAAGCATGACGAGAGCACTAGCAGTGAACGACCAAGACATGTGATTACAAGACCTAAAAGAGTTAGAGACAATTTAATTAGTTTCAGCATTTCAGTTAAGCCCTTAGGCTATTTTCGATTAGAGGGGAGATGTTACATAATCAGCTTATGTAGTTCTATTCATTCTGTCACCTTTCAGGCATAGTCATAATGCAGAGTGTTTGATAATTAGTATGCATTGTCCCGCAAGCCCAAATATATGCAGAGACACTTCTGGAACTTTCTAAGATTTACATAAGTATAAAAACTTGTAGGTTTAGCTCGGCATTTCATTCATTATTAGTGTGTGTGTTCAAGCAATAAAACTTTTGCCATCCGGAGTAGTTAACACTCTTCTAATATTCCTGAAGACTCCATGGCAGCAAGTTAAACCGCAAATTAATTAGGTTGGACTTTGAGGTGACACGGTGGTTTTGAAACAGATTCCTTGCATACTTCAAAGAGGTAAACTTACGTCTTTTTGTAACTGACTTTTTGTAACCAAAAAGGCTCAGGTGTTGAGCAGGGTAATGGGATGAGGAAACTTTCCAGTCTACAGATTTCACGGCGTCTTGTAAAATGTATACAGTTTTTCATGTGTCTGGTTGTTTCAAGTCTTCAGTCAGGTAATGCTCTTTACCTTCAATATTGTCTTCTTGTTTAAATGAGTTTATAATAAAGTTTTCATATAACATACGCTCTGATTGGCGGAAACCGCATGCTTTATCAGAGAATAGAGCACGGGTTGATGACAGTAAGCTGGCTTTCAAATTTTTGCTTTGGAATTTTGACAAATTTGACCCAAATTAAACATCCCCTGTGATTAAGACAAATGCGATGGAAATGAGCTCTATGTCTACAGTAAATATGGCTCATAGAGACCATTGTTAGCAACAGTAGTGTGAAAACTGTACTACAAGAACAAGTTTTGCTAGATTCCAGCCAACAAAACACGGCAAAATAAACAAATTCTCAATCTAGCCAGTGCTTCGATAAAATAAATTATATTTACAAAGGCGGAAATTATACTTAAGAAGTAAAACAACGACACAAAACAACAATTGAGCTATCTCTGTTTATGATGAGAAGCTTTATTTTTGTAAAAATGCTCAATTGCTCAAAACAACACTTACATGCAGTGTCGTAACGCTCGTTCTCTGGTCATCTCAGCGAAGTGAACTGAGAGTGGTCAGCTCAAAGCTTGCTCTAGATATTCTCCTCTGTGGTCGGAGTAGAACCAGTGGGAGCAGTTTAGGCTGTCTAACTTTTACGCTTATGCCTAGTTCAGGCAATCTTACTGCAAGCGGCTGCAAGCCATGAATAACTGTAGCTTCCTTCAAATTCAACTCAGCATTTCGCATTTTCATCCGCAAGCTTTGAGCTCCTGGTTTCCTAATTTCCATTGGAAAAGTGCATGTTTTCATGAGCCACAATATGGCCAGACTCCTCTGGACTACAAACCTTTACCTGCCTTTAGATTCTTATTTGAAAATTAACTAAAAAGCGGACTTTACTTCAAGGCATCGTTCTTCTCTTGAAAGCCGCTTGAAACTACTCAAAATTGAAAGCTTAGCTGAAGTTCAGTTGGTGATTGACAGCTGTCGCTTCGTTAGCCAATCAAATAATTTGAACAATTCTAACAAGGATTGTGATTGGCTTATTTTAGCGTGCTTTATCAGAGAACAGAGCACGGCTGATGCCACTTTTATTCGTTTGGAAAATAAAGTTTGGTTTGAAAATTCAACCGAACATGTGGGGAAATTATTGTATTCTTTATCATAAAACAAATAAAGAAGCCTCGACTGTGCTCTGTCCTGTTGTAAAGCACTTAGGAAGTGGTAGAGCACTCAAGAAGTGGGGAAAAACACTTGGCTTTGTCTTGTGTTTTCCCCTACACTTCTTTCGTGCTCTTCCACTTCCTGCATACTTTACAACAGAACAGAGCACAGTTAAGGCTTCTTTATTTGTTAATTTGAAATTGGTATCAATTTGAAAAAGTTTCATGGAATATCAAAACCGAAAAAACTACGATCATTGCTGGTAACAGAATAAGACCATACTATCGTGTAATGATGTTGTAATTTAATTGGTTCTTGTCATAAAATGAGTCAGAAAAATTATCCAGAATCGACATGAATGTGCCATTCACTGTTAGCTACTATTTGCAGACTGCATGATGTTTAACTGCCTTGCTGGTAACAGCTCCACGTAGTTCTGAAAAACAAAGCCACCTATCGACTGTTAAAATCAAACCTTGGTAAAAGTACGCTTGAAATCACATTTCCTAAGGTGAAATAAATTCTAACTTTTTTTTTTGCTGTACATCATGACCAAACAAACTTGTTGGATTAACCTTGTTATAACTGTTAAGAAGAGTGCACTGAGTGCTGCTGCATCCAGGGGCTTTTAATTCACAAAAAAAATAATAACTCTTGCACCCCTTACGTGCCTATATGCCATACTTACAACTGTAGCATTTTAATGTTTTTTATCAATAATCACATCTATAACAAAATTCTCGAATGTGATTGGTTCTCTGTGCACCTATTTGTCAGGTAATCACTGTGCGATCATGTGGGTGTCCAATTACAGATATCCAATAACAGCTTTTTGTCGTCCAAAATTTAATTTGCAGCTTCCTTGGCTTTCTTTTGGAAAAGACGATGACAGATCAGGGTCCGAAATAGAAACTGTAGACTGATTAAAACATTTAACAACAACGATGGCAAACGTGACGCAATTAAACCTGAGTGTAACTTCATGTTGGAAAACAGCCCACCAGCCTCGACACAGGCCCTGGCATTGGTCTCACAGATTTCCAAGGTGACACAGTCAATAAAAGTCGATAAAATACTTACAGTATTTTTATACAGATTTCCATGGGTTTATCATTAAAAAATCAATAAAATACTTAGTGTCCAGCCCTGAAATGCACAGAAGTTGCTCTTGCAAGCGACCATGGTGAAGACTGAGTGACCTTGGTCCGAGTTTGACCTACTGTATATAGGGTACTGCCAAGCACGTCAGGATGATGATCTCATCGGTATCCAATCAGAATGAATTAAACATATTTACTTCCCCCAGTCCCCTCCCTTTAAATGAACAAAATGCTCACAAAGCAAAATATCTGTGGAGATTAAAAAGGAAGGGGGTACCGCTGAAAGTCAATGATCACACAGAATTCAAAATGAAAAACTATTTGTAATCACTCGTTTGCATGTTTTGCATGGAAACTTTTGTACCAATACCAAAAAGCATGACATTCAGTGACAGGACAATGATGAGCAGTGTCATCGGCAGGAAAACCTTAACTGGGTAACAATTTTTCTTGGGAATGATGTGTTTGAGTTTGTCCTACTTAGGACAACCTGAAGTTTCCAGATTTAGACAAGGAATGTTCAGTTTCATTAACAGATCTTTCTCCACATGTCCTCCTTTGTATTTAGATTGTCTCTTAACCGGGAATAACATCAAAGGAACTTCAAACAAACCTTTCACTTGAAGTAAAGATCTAAATTCATTTACTAACACTATAATATTACTTTGACCGCTCGAATTATAAGCAGGTTTTGACGAGAATAAAATCACTTAAATCAAACATAGTCCAAGGCATCCCACATCTCTTCATCATTTAACTCCATAGCCACCAAGACAGGAAAGAATGTTACATTCAGAAAAGAAGACGTGTGCTGAACATTGTCGTGTAAAATGAATTCTCTCAAGACTATTTGACTTCTAAATGGGTATTTGCAAAAGAATAGACAATTCCACATGGATAAGAACCGATATGAAGATGGGGAATATGGGGTATGCAACATCACGTGGTTAAGAACCAATGAGAAGATGGAGATATGGGGGTATGCAATATCACATGGTTAAGAACCAATGAGAATCAGGGGTGATGGGGGTATACCCCACAGTAATGTCATTAAATTGTTATAAACAAAACAAAGAGTCTGAGTCTTTATAGCATTTATTGAATAATAATAACATGACCTCCGAAGGGAGAACTGATTTTAATTTTAACTTTTTCTTGGCCTGTACAAATCTCCTTTGTCATGGTTTTAATCCTGGGCTTCTCATCTACTTTCAAGGTTTCTCGCAAGTTGTTGTTGTAGAACTAGTCTCAGCTGTTGGTATTCCACATTGTGTAATGCTTGGAGCTAGACTCATTTCCAGTTTCTCAGACTCTTGGTCCCAGGCCCTCAAACACATGATATTCTTGTCTGTTTTTCTTTGCTTTTGGTCACGAAGTCTTTGCCTGATCCGTTCCTTATTTTTGGCATAACTTCTCCAATATTCGTTGATTGTTTTTACAGTATTATCCTTGGTAATTTCTGATGTGCTTCTAGCCCTGTTGACAATAGGCTCTCTGACTTCTGGCGAGTGGTTCCTTGTTAATTTCATACCATCTTTTACAACAGGTTTTGAGAGTCTCAACATTCTCTGCACAATGTCTTTTTTGTTGGGCCAGGACTCCCTCTCTGTTTTTTGCAAAATGTTTTTTGAGGGAGGCCTTTTTTCAGGCAACCCTCTGGTCATTCCCTGACAGTTGATTGGAACATTATGCATCTTGCATGTGTGGCACCTCACAATAATGACTAAAACTCTAGAATCACACACTCTTATAAGAGTCACATAGCTAATTCAGGTTTCAACCTCTTCTTCTATTTCCTCTTCGTCATCATCATCAGGGAGTAACTTCTTTTGCATTAGTGTGTTTAAAGGTCAAATGCAACAAAATTGGGCCTAGTTTGATTATAAGTTAAAATAAAAGATACTAATCCAAATAATCAATCCAAAGTTTTGCATGATTTAGTCAAAAAGCCGCCAAGATATTCGACCTTGAAAACAGTATTTTTCTTCACTTTACAAACAGAACAGTTTGTGGAAACTTTGGAAAATTGTCGGAACTGGATTTTGTGACGTCACAATTGGTGAGCTCCCCATTCAGAACAACAAAGTATTGGGGCAAATATGAGCGTTTTGTGCAGCTTTAATTGTAGAAATCATTTAAAAATCTGTGGTGTAAGCTTGTTACATCCCTTTAAAGGATAAGAAGTGATATAGGGAATTGATCATTTTGATAAAAGGAGGAAAGTATTGGCACAAGAAGGGATTTTAACCGACTGTTTCATCTAGTTTCATCTCGTCTTTGCATTACCAGCAAACATTTCAGCAGAAACCTCTTGAAGCGGTATCTTTTGTAATCACTAAGCAGGGTCTCGAGTTCAAGCCTAAAAACCTTTGAAGCTGTACCATATGCCGTAAAGCCAAGCGTTGACGACGGACATCCTAGAAACAAACACTCTACTAACATGGAATGCATTTGTTTGGCGAACGATATTGTGAAGAGCAGAAAGCGAGGTAAAGCCCAGGGTAAAGTCGCTGTATATAAAACTATTGCTATGTTTTATTATATCAAGTTTAACTTTTTAGATTCACAATCTCATTTTCTAAACTTAGTCTAGTTGAAATAAAAAAGGAAATAGAAAAGTGTCAATTTTGTCATTTAACATGATTTCACACCATCATGATTTGTAAATAACCTTAATTACATGTAAGACTTTATTCTTTAAAAATGCCTAAATAAATCATCTTGAATTACCAATTTTCTGCACCAACATTGTTATTAGTTGAACAAAATGTAAACATACTTTTTACAAGAGTATTGAGGATTTTTTTCAGTCGTAACTTCAGTGCTGCAATGAAGTATCAGGTTGGTTTCAGTGCATTCAGAGGGGACTCCCATGTTAAGGAAGAGGGATGGGGGTACTAGCCTGAAAAGTGGAGTCAGACTCCTGAAGGAGACTAATGTCAGTGTAACCCAAACTTTGACTGATAACTGAAAGATGCCATTCTAAAACAGACATACAAATTAAAGCCATAAATCGTATGCAATGCTTTTATCTAGGATTTCATAACTGACAGGCCTAAACCAAGAACACAGTACGACTATATTCTCTTACCTCTCACTTGCAACCCTTGGTGATACTTTGTTGAGTGAGGACAAGTCATTTCAGCCGGAATACCCTTGTCAAGGCCATAGCTAGTGTAAGGGAAACCGAGCCACTTTCCTCAGCCATTTTTTTCGTTTCTGTTGTTTCTTTTTTGAAGGCGAAGGTAAAACACTGCTAAATATCTAGGAAGAGAATTTTATTGTGGATATTGCCTCAGTCATATATTTTTGTAAGTAATGTCATAATGTTGTGTAAATTTTCATTGTTCATCAGCATGCTGATAAATCAACTTTTTGCTGGAAAGAAGGATTAAATGCAACAATCACAAGCCCCCTTGCGTGATATAAATGGTACTTCCTGATGAAGACTAGTAGTGAGCAGTTGTTGCATTGTGATCTATATCTCTAGTGACCTCATCATGAGACAAATGATAATACCTCAATTCTCATCTTTTTGCAATGTAAAAAGAGACAACAACCATCCACAGTGCTTTCACATGGAATTTACTCCACTAGGAGTTTGCAATGAATTTATCAAGGTCACTAATCTCTTTTTAAATCCTAAAAGAACTATTATTTGTCTTTGAGCATGTTTAGTTGAAACTGAAGAAGTTACTTATCTGTCTGGATTTGTATGCCCTTGTATGAAACATGTTGAGGTGGGTGTGTCATAACCCCTTATCTGTTCTGTCAGAATATTGTTTGTTTTGAACATCTGTCTAGTTTGTAATTGAGGCCAGAGTGCTTACTTGGAAACCAAAACCAGGATCTTTGCATTTTAGTACATGTACTGTATATCATTTAGTTTATAAATAATAAAGTTTAACTAATGTTTAGCCGATGTGTTGTGAATAGCCATAGAAAGCTACATGTATAATACTTCAGTGAGCAAGTAAGTAATTTATCAAAATACTCTGACACACTTTAAATGGACAGGTAAGCCCTTATAAATGCAGGGAATAGTATCACAAAGGATGAATAAAAGCAATTTACATATATAATCCTACAGTACTGGTCATTGAGGGAGGCGCAGTGGCCTCATGGTTAGTGCCCCCAAATCAGGAGCGAACAGTCCAGGTTCAAGCCCTGGCACTTATGTAGACTTTACCTTTTACCTTTCTACTGGTCATGAGAGTGTTTGCCACAAATCATGCTTACCACAGTTATCAGGTTTAAAAATCTCTGACTTTTCCCTGACTGACTAAATAATCACAAAATAAAATGTCAGATGCAGTAGCAGCCTCCAGCCTCCCCTAAAAGCCATACTTTCCACCCATTTATGACTGATACATTTTCAACAAATTTACTTCTTTGTTAGCAAAATAATCTTTGAGATTCCAGCAATGTTATGTTTTAATTTTATCTGATTTTCTTTCAAAATGTCAATGTTAATTCCCTGACGCAAAATAAAATTCCCTAACCTTGATGAACTTTTTCCCTAAAAATTTCTTAACGTGTGAAAACGCTGCAACCCATAGCATTCTAACAACGAAAAAAGCAACTACATGTTATGTGAAGTGACAAAAACAAGATGAGTTTAAACATTAAAAGTTCGCCCAAAACAGCTTTCAGTGAGGGCTTATATATAATTTATTAGGTGAGCTTATCAACTTTTCATACTGACAGAAAGAAAATTGTAAACATCATCTTTTGCAAAATGAAACAAGGCAGACTTGAAGATGAACTTTATTCGTATTTTAGTACTGATCTTTGAACAGCAGTTTTCAACATATTCTGAAAGGCTTACCAATCCGTGTGGTCAATTCTTTCGTTGTTGATATCGTAATGCCATCTTGTTCACTCAACAAGCCTGATCCACTCAAGTTTATATCGACTGCATTGTTGCCTGATTCCAATGGTTCAAACTTACACAGCTGTAGTTGGACATTTCCAAATAAGACATCAGGGTCTTGATCTATTTTATACATCGGCTAGTCAATAAATGCCAGGAAATCCTTGAAGCAAACTCAGTAATTTGAAGGAAATTATTTAGTCGCAAAAATGAGCTCACCAAATATGACATCACAAATACCTATAATTTTGTTTCCACTCCAAGCACAACAATTTCTGGTTCGTTTTCATGACGCTCTTGGAAATCGTGGGATTTTTGTGTCTTGGGCACCACAGGTCTTACAAAAGTTATTTTTAAGAGTTGATTCTGCTTCATGTTGGTATGACTGACTTTTTTCTAAAGGTTTTTCAGCAAAAGAAAAACTTACATTACGTTTGACCGTTAACAGGAATTTCTGTTTTCCCACTGCTGACTTGGCTGCTTCATCAAAATCCATGTTGTCTCCCTCAATAAAGTGTCAAAGAGTCTTCATGACTTTACGGTGTATTGCGTCTTGTTTGATTTGGTGAGTCCATTTTAGATGCTCCAAGAAAGTCCTTCATAGCCTTCTGCTACTTAACCAGGTAAGAGGACATTGCAAGCAGCATTTTTGGCATAGTTTTGGGATTTTCCCTTATCCAGGAACTGCTGGACTTCTTTCAGGTACGTTTCTTTGAGATCTTCCACGACTTTTTGACGTAACAGACTCCATGGATCTGGTTCATCGTCATCCACTTCTTCCTCTTTGGAGCTGCTACTATCCTCTTCTTCCTGTTCCTCTTCAGGCTCCTGTTCTTCTACCTCCTTCCTCTTCTATGTTTTCATCATTGTTATCTTCCACGGGGCCAAAAATATCTGTTGAACGATCACCCATGATTCTCGTTGACCTTCACCCAAGATAGCGGGCTCAAATGAGCAAAGTGGATTAAACTGATATTTAATATACCATTTTAGTCAATGATCAGACATCCTCTCTCTTTCTTCGATGCCAGCACGGGTATCCATTGTGCGTCAGGAGGTGACTAAACACGTGTCTCCTGTCATCACTGGATGTAAATCCAGGACCGTGTACCCAGCGGCCGTTCAGCCACTTTTTGATACGTGTCCATCATGTCTTGCCAGCAAGTGGGAAAAGCTTGAAGCAGTAAATTCTTTATCCCTAATTGATCTCTTGGATTTTTGAAGGCTATGATGTAGTGGGCGTTCCTGGAAATACTCTTAGCATATTTCCCTGGTGGAAACATGTTCTTGGCGCAAGTACAACACAGTGATATTTTGATGATGAGAGTGTTTGGTGAATAAGTCTAGCAATGCTTTGTCATCACCTCCCTCTGCCTTCAGATTGTCTAACTCAAGTAATCCAACCTTCGGAAACCATGACTTGAGATGGTCTGACTCTGGAATCCCTTCATGAAATTGCACACCAGCATCTTTCATGTCTCGAAATCCATCTTGTCATGCCCGGTAGCAATAATAAATCGTAGGGGGATGGCTTACAAACAATTCTTCCAAGTGATCCAAGAGTAACGATTCGGTGAAACAAATCTTGCCACAACCAGAAGGGCTCCCTTGGCTGGTATCAGAACTTCTAGGATTTACAACATGGATGAGACACTGATGTGCTCCGAACCTCCATCAACGCGTTCGCTGGAGTTCACTGACAGCTGAACGGTTCCGGTAAAAACCTGCAGAGCAGAAAAGAGGAGCTTCACTGTTACACTTGCCATCGCTGCGGGTGGAACAAAACTTCCACCCAAGGTCATCTTTAAAGGGGTCCGGAGTCCGAAAGATCTCATCGTTCCGGAGTCCCTCCGTGTTTCGTTCCACAAGAAAGGGTGGATGGATGAGGCAGGTGTGAAGGAGTGGATTCGCCAGTGCTTGCCGCTGACCCCTCATAACGAACAGTCGCTGTTAGTGTGGGACTCATTCCGAACTCACTTGACCGATGAAGTGAAAGCAGATCTCAACCAGCGGGAAATTGATGTAGCAGTCATCCCTGGAGGCCTGACCCCTGTTTTGCAGCCACTAGACAAGTGCTTGAACAAGCCGTTCAAAGATAATGTCCAAAGAAAGTACTTGGTGTGGATGATCAGCAGCCCGTTCAACTATACTCCGGCTAGAAAGAAGTCCTTCAAGACTTGTGGAATCTCCAACTCTTTGGATGGAACTGAGGATGACGAGCTGTACACTGAAGAGGCGCAGGAAATCCACGACGATGAAGAAGACAACGAGTTCGAGATGGAGAGGGAAGGCGAGAGCGATAGCAAGTAAACTGTTTATCAGTCGAAAGCTCTTCAAAAAACGGCTCCTTTAGGAGCCACCAAATCTATAAAAGTTCATTGACCAACAATTTCATCTTGTCTTTATAATATTATAATTTATTGTGTTTCACTAATTTTGACTTGGCTACAAGCTGATCACAGAATTTGCGTGACATTTCCATAAGTTCTGAACACCTGAGAGAGAAAAAAGTCGATCAAACTCTCGGCTATAAGCCAAACCCCTTTGTTGGGAATGTTTTTGGTCGATACAAGTCCAAATTTCTGAAAAAATAGTTCGGCTTATAGGTAAATAAATACGGTAACAAAAACCACACCTTTTGCACTGTAACGAAGAGAACAAAAGGAGGAGCAAAAACGAAGACATTAGAGACGGCAAGAACTCAAACCCAGACGTGTGCACATAGTGACTCACATACTCAAAACCATGCTTAGAGAGAACACGCTTTTAGGGTTATGACATTTTATTTTATCTCCTTTCATTCCATAGACATTGAAAAGACATTTCACAAAGTCCCACCCATTGTAGAGAAAGGGGAACAAGTGGAAGTGCATGTCCTGGAGGAAGGGGAAATCTTTGACCCTGGCATCTTTTTGGACGGGCTCGCACAGCAATGGAAATAAGACCCTTCTAGTCTCCGTGAGCCAGAACCCTTTAGGAATCCGTCACCACTGACCTAAGGGAGCACAGAGATCCTGTACTCTTGCCCTGTGCATCCAAATGATACTTTACAAAAGAAAGAGACCAACACTCAGTACGGCCTGTGGTGTGGACAATGTAGAGTATTACTTATAATCAGCCAAACGTCAACTCCACAACTTCTACCTAGCCAAACCCGTACATGTCATGAAGTGTTACTGCCATCATCCATTGATCATGTCCAAGTCTCAGTCTGAGAAGAATCCTGGGAGATTATTCCTAAAATGTCCCAAAGGTCGGTTTGGTTTCTTCCAATGCGTGGATCAAGAATCCCGAGGCAAAACCAAAGCTTAGATGGAAGAGTTTTCGTGGAGTTCGAGGAGGGTATCCACAACTCAGGGAATTGTCCAAACCCCTGCAAAAAGAAATCGAGAGGCAGAAGGCCGAAATTCGAGAAAGAGAAGAAAAAAGAAAGAGAAGGACAGAAGAATTCAGAGAAAGGGACCAACAGTATTCTGAACTACTGAGAAATGGCACCCCTGAAGAACAGGAACGAGAACGTGTTTATCAGGAAAAATTAAAGAGGAATGGAGGATTGGTCAATGACAGCATGGAAAGGCGACAGTGGGGGTTTGTAGGCCCCTTTGAAGGGAATTGGATCTGGGACGAGTAAAGTGATGTGGCAAGCTTTGATTGGTCAAACTATTTCATAAAGACCCATTTGCAAGTGATCATTCATTCATTTTCAAATGTGGAGATGTTACAGGATAATCTCTGCTTCATTTTGGATTTAGAAGGTTTCTTCCTCAACAAGACATTTCATGTTAGAGAATTAGCTTATTACACTTGGAACAGAGAACACGGGTGCCATGCTTTCTTCATCCCTGTATCATAAAAGAACTTGAGCAACAAAGACAAACGAACTGGGAATTTTTGTGAGAAGGAAGATGCATGGATTGACCTATCAACCCCTTAAGGCTGAACATTTCCAAAAACCCAAAGTCCTTGGTGAACTGATCAAGGACATATACTCAATGTACAAAGATTGCAGTAATGGTGAAATAACTGTGGTGTGACACAAGGGAGGACATGTAAAGAAAGATCTGTTAATGAAACTGAACATTCCTTGTCTCAATCTGGAAACTTTAGGTTGTCCTAAATATGACAAACTCAGACACGTCATTCCCCAAGAGAAATTGTTGGTTTTCATGCCGATGACACTGTTCATCATTGTCCTGTCACTGACTGTCATGCTTTTTGGTAGTGGTACAAAAGTTTCATTGCAAAACATGCAAACGAGTGATTAAAAATAATTTTTTCATTTTCAATTCTGTGTGATCATTGACTTTCGGGGGTACCCCCTTATTTTTCATCTCTACTGAGAGATCTTTTGTTTTGTGAGTGTTTCGCTCATTTAAAGGGAGGGGACTGAGGGAAGCCAATATCCTTAATTCATTCTGATTGGATACTGAAGAGGTCATTGTCCCAGCATGCTTGGCAGTACCCTATATAGGTCAAACTCGGACCAAAGTCACTCAGTCTTCACCATGGCTGCTTGCGGGAGCGTCTTCTGTGCATTTCGGGGCCAGACACTGTAAGTATTTTATCGATTTCTTAACCATTGTGTCACCATGGAAATCCGTGGAAAATACTGTATGTATTTTAACGACTATTGATTGTGTCGCCATGGAAATCTGTGAGACCGATCCCAGGTCCTCTGTCAAGGGTGGTGGGCTGGTTTCCAACATGAAGTTACACTTCCAGTTTAATTGTGTCACGTTTTCCATCAGTGTTGCGTTACTTCTGGTGTCACACGTCACATCATCACTCTTGAATTATTAATTCGCCTCCTGATTGGTCAGAAATTCAAAGCTGCCATCTTGTTTATGCAAATCTCAAATACTGCATCTGATTGGCCGAGAGCAACTTTTAATGATATGTACTGCACTCTTATTGGTAACTGCCCAGATGAGCGTCCTTTATTACTTGTGTAAGTTAGATAATATGAGGAACAGGTAATGTCCAAGGACAAATATCCGAGCATATATTTGCGACAGATGGAGGCTATTGTGCCTATTATCCTTCAAAAATTTTTTGCAGCATGGGCAATTTTGAAAACTGGGGATATCACTTGGATATTCCCCAGTTTTAGCTGGAGCATATTCAGTCACATGATGCACGCGAGCAAAAATATTTGATGGATTATAACGAAAAATACAATATATATCTGCAGTTCCAGCTTCAACTATTTGTTGGATAATACTATTGAATAGATGATCAGGGGAATCAACAGCCTCTCTGAGCTGTGTTATTTTACCTTTGAAATCTGTATCTTTTTCGAGATTCTACTGAAATGTGGATTTCTTTGTAGTGGTGGATTCCAAATGTGATTATCCTGCAGCATGTAATGCAATGGAGACTCTGCTAATACATAAGGACCTCCTCAGGTCAGCTTTCCTGGACCGTCTACTTAAAGCTCTCCGAGAAAAGGGAGTAAGTCAGAATATTTGAATATAATTTCTTATTGTTGATATGGCTGAAAGTATAAGTTAATCAGAGCTTAGCTCTTTCTAAACAAGGTTGTGTTGTAAAATGGATTGAAAGAGAGTTTCTATAGAAAACTCATTTTAAATTTTGCTTACATTAGACATTTTAGAGCCATTGTCAATATAGAAGTGTGGTGAAAAAGTTGTCATACATTATGCAAAAGTAACATTGAAGTGATTCAGTGATTCGATATTTTACCGATTTTGTTAGACGCTCAGTGGCAGTGACGTTCTGCTTGGTTAAACAAGGTTTGTATTATGAGCAATATTTCACTTGCAATTTTTTAAAGTGACCAAATGTTTCATTTTGTTTAGTTCTCAATCTTTACTTCTACAAGTACCTGTAGTTATAATGCAAAGCGCAAAGTTCAGCCTGAACATGGTTTCCTGTCACCCTTATCCCCAAATAATGCTGCTCAACCTTCATTGAATTTCCAGTATTCTTAACATCAATTAAAATGTCAATTAATCTGGCTGAAATTTTCCCAGATAGCTGCTCTAATAAAAGCTGTCACATTGTTATAACGGTTTTGAATGAGGGTTTTCTTAATCAACCACTCTAAAGCTGTTATTTCATTGTCGACTTTGCAGCATTTATTTTTCCCTTTTACCACACTATTAGTAATTCCATTGGGATTTTTAGATGATAATTTTTGTTTGCCTTAATATTGCCTTATAAAATACCATGGGCCAGAAGAAGAGTAATGTATTTGACTGCGAGATCAAATCTCTCTGCAAGTTGGGCAGGGACACCTTGACTGATAGCATGGGTTGATTATCACGGAAACCCCACTAAAGTCGCCAGTGAGATAAAAAGCACATAATCTCAGCAGAAAGGTTGAACATTTTTAAACAGGCGGGAGTCTGGCATGTGGCAGCTTTAGCCACTCAGTTCTTGAAGTTTTAGGATAATGGGGGATTAAGAATGGGGTGTTCCAAAAACTAACTGTGTCCCTCGCATGGGGAAATGTGACCCTTGGAAGGTGAGACAGATAAGCAGGGCTGCGTTGGTCAATCATTATTCTCATGTCTTTTTTCAACTGAGTGTGTATGGGAGTGTTGTGAAATAGAATACTATTATCATAGCAGCAATTCTGGTATTCTCAAACAAGGCAGATTTTCTCAAAATCTAGTTGTAAGCGTAATTTTCTTTGTATCTGTCAAAGTATGGTGATTTAACTTCAGTCTTCAGGGAAATCTCTGAGACAGTTAAAACAATAGCGAATGATTGGTCCTGCATGGTACCACACGATTTTGTAAGATTCCTAAAATGAACAGTTTAAGGGTCAAGGTCGTGGTAATTTAAGTAAATCTCAATTGTAAGCTTCTAAACTTCAAGCTGGTAGAACAAAATTCTCTTAAAGGTAAAACCACGGCCTCATAACGAACAACGATCATGATTCTAGGCCATGTAAATGATATTAAAGTTGAAATAAGCTTGACCATGTCAGATCCATTTTCATCTTCTTCAGTTTTACCAATCCATGCCCCTTGACTTTTCTCGATCTGTTTTTTTTTTTTTTTTAGTTTTTTTGCAGTTCTCAGGCCTTTTTTTTCTACACACCAATATCTATAAAGTTAACGTCACATGAGAAGAAAATTTTGCTGTCACAAGAAAATGCTAGGTCAACACAACATTTAAGTTGCACCCAGAATTATCAGTTTTGCATAGGTCGGCAAAACAAAATCCAGCTATGTTCAGTCACCTGCTATTCAGCTTCCATTTGGTTTACCAGTGCCAACTTAAAGGGCCCTCTGTCAACCGTGTGACGATCAACGAGTGAAACATTGCCAATAAAGCAAATCACATGGTGAGGAAATCGAGTTACCCCCACATTAAAAACTTGATCAGTGACTGCAAACTCGACATTGTGTCCCTTGAGTTACAACGAGTTCGAAGGCTTTATGCGTTGGTCAATGGGTTCACAAAAAGTTAACTGGAAGAAAAAGGAACAAAGGAAGGAGTGAAATTCCACATAATACATACAGTATAATAATTTACAAATTTTCAGAGTAAAAATGAACTACACACCCTTGTTTAACACGAGATAAATCGGAAACACCTCTGAAAGGTAGTTCCCACAGGTGACGCTAGATTTGGCATTACTATACAACAGTTTAATGATACTCATAATCTTGACTGAAATACCATAATGCTTTAACATACACCAGAGGGTGTTGCCGTGCATACTATCGAACACCCGTTTAAAGTCTCTAAAACTATCATAGACAGGCGCATT
Organism: Orbicella franksi; assembly: GCF_964199315.1. Classification (NCBI taxonomy): domain Eukaryota; kingdom Metazoa; phylum Cnidaria; class Anthozoa; order Scleractinia; family Merulinidae; genus Orbicella; species Orbicella franksi. Next base: position 11,595,319 of record NC_138146.1, read on the forward strand.
ACTTTCTTGACATTGTAATAATTGTGCTGTCAGACAGACAGACAGACAGACAGACAACCTTAATTTAAGCACAATAAAAAAATTTGAAGCTGAGTAGCTTATGGGGTTGTGCATAATAAGCTTAAATTAAATTGCTGTAGAGTGAAAATGATATCAGAGCAAGATCTTCCTTTCTTAAAGCTTCCTTGTTCTCTACAAAGCAGTGGATCTACTGCTATAGAGAGTTTGTTGAGGATCACTTCGCTGAAAACCTAGTAGTAAGTAATTACTTTATTTAGACACATTTCACCAGCGAGCCTGGGGCTCGTTTAAATGTGAACGTGTATGCTAAAATGAAAATGTTAAATTCAAATATATTATCTACTCAATAAAAGTACAAAAACTAGACTATAAAATTTAAAATTGAAATTAGATTGCTTCTGACAGATAATAGCCAGATCCCTCTCAGTTGTTACATTGCCTAAGACCACCGATTTTGGGTAATTTTGCAACCAACCCTGTAGTCCAATCTTTTGGCAATTCTTGTTGCATTGCTTAGTTGAAGGTATATCAATGTACATGTAGTTGAAATCCAATTTCATTGTTCCTCGAGTATCAATAAATGACAAGAAGAATTTTTGAATCTTTGTGACTCTTCTTAAAAAAATTAAATCTTTTCTAAAATGACAAAAAAAAAATACTCACCGGCAATAACGAACTGCTCAATTAGACACATTGATACTCTTTCAGGTGCCTTGCAGCAGTGCTTAAAAATGATAGACTTCGAAATCATAACCAAGTTATAGCTCTTTCACATTATAGGTCTTTCAAATTATTAAGAGGCGCCCTCTGTAAATTTCAGCTATGGCCAACTTTCTCAGATGAATGGTCTAGATAGGTGATTCACAAAAATATAACTTTCAGTTCAATTTGATTCGTATTTTAGCGCTGGGGCCACCATCTTGGTTTTGCCCCTCTGAGAGGGCTTTCAGCAGCTATTTTAGGGCACATTTTTAACAATTTGCCATACAAAGAAAACGATATAAATCCAGGTGAAAACCCCTTATTTGAGACAAGCAAATGTTTCTTGTTATATTGAGAGGCTGTTTTGGCAATTTGATCATCATCTGATTTTTTTACAGAATTTTAAGTTTCTTCCCTTTCGGACTACTCATGAAGCGCCATAAAAAAGGCGAAATTTAAAGGAAAATATCGCCAAAAGTACATCACTTGAGATCCCAAAACTACTTAAAGAGCAATGTCTCACCTGTAAAAACATGCAATAAAATTTTGGGGTAGTTAAAGCTGTAAAATGTTAGAAGAAGAAGTTTGAGCTGTGCTTTTGTCAACAAAGACCGCCGTCCTAATTAGCATAATAGCGTGAAAATAACGGTGCACAGAGAAAATAATGATATATTCCACTTACCTCGCGACATGTCGACAACTGGATGTTCCACGATGCCTCATGTTATATTTCCAGTATGTTTCAGCCACATTTTCGGTGATTAGTGTACGAAATCACTCTCATACATCGCCGCAGTTAAGCAGATTTCAACTCTTCGAAACCCGCTTCATAACATCTATCAATTTTATTTGTCTTTCGTCTCAGAAGCCGCCGTTTACAAGAAGTTTAACAATTTGCTGAGACCCTAACTGACCCAGAAGTCTGTTGGCAGCCTTTAAAATCCTCCTCTTAATGGAGGATTCTCGTCAAGAACTCATTTAAGCTCAGTTCTGTTTTGATCTGTTGTGCACCCGCCATTATTTTACAGATTGTGTTACATTTGACAAATGCACATTCCAACGGGTAGGGGTAGGGTGGGTAGGAAGTGAAAATGTAACCGACATTAAAGCCATTTTACGCATTTCTGTGGCTAAACTAGTAACTGGCTTTCCCAGAACGATTTGAACATGAGCTTCTGCTTGTCGGCATTTTCTAGGTTATTTTTGCAGGGTAGGTGGGGGGGGGATCGTGTATTGTATTTAAAAAAAAAAGAAAAAAGAAAACAATAATATCAGGTCAAAAGATTATGATCTGTGTATCTTGATCAGTTTTATCAGTTCATCAGTGAGGCCCTATTAAGGGGTTTTCGGGATACTGGATATTTGGGTAAAAAATTAATAGGATGCAAGAAATTTAGGGGAAATATTAATGGGGTAGAGCATGTTTAGATCAGATAAAACAGGACTTTAATTGAGTAGGAAATCGTTAAGCTGGATTTAACAGGATGCAAGATATTTAGGACAAAAATTAATAGGATAAGGGATACACCGACATCCCCCCCTCCCACTATGGGGCCTCAACAATGCTCTGCTATTAAGGATAAAATAAAAGTAAGTTAACTGCTATAAGCATTTATTCTGAACTCTTAGTACTTATATCATGGTGGAATATGAAAGTTTTGTTTTAGATTTTAGGGGTTTTGAGGTTAGGTAATGTAGCTCCTTGTTAATAATTGCGAAGCCCACACTTGTTACACTGAATAGATAGATAAAGACGGGGCTGGAGAAATAAACAGAAAATTAAATGTGTCCCGAATTCTGTACAGTTTAACGCGAATTTCTTACATGACAACCTTTGTGTTTGCAAAGAGATCGAGGCACAACATTCCACACTATATTTGTAAACAGCCATCCTAATCTCATTGACAACCATTAGTTTTTGACGAGAATTTTCATTTATTACAAATAGAATACGGATAGAATTTCAATAAAAAGCCTCTTACTTGTTTTTTTTGTTCAGCATTATACTTGTGTCTTTCGCTGCCCAAAATGCTATCAAATGCTGCGAAAGGCAACAGACTGACAAGTAGTGCCCGAGAAGTAATGATAAGCGGCATTTTATTGAAACTCCTTTTTCTAAGCCGTTCCACTTTTGCCTCAGATAAGGAAATGCTCAGAAAATTACTGAAGAACAATTTACAGTACGGTTCATGTTGACTTGTTCCTGAAAGGGAAAACCTATTTGACAAGGCCAAAATATGATATAGCGACAATCGTGATGTTCACCCTGTCCTACCAAATTCTACTCTTCCATTCCCTGCTGAAGAAATTAAACCTAAAAGCTGAGCCCTGAAAGTGACGAAAAAGGCCACTCGTTTCAATGAAAAACAAAAAACTACCTTGAAGAAAAGTTTCTCTCGGGTCGGGAGACGGCCATAAAAGTCGAAGCAATTCAGTACTGTAGCACAAAAGATGAGGCACTCAAAAGATGAGACCAGAATTAGGCGGTTCACCTATGATGAGTTCCTGACTTCTGGCCACGTTTAATCCTTCTTCTCGAGAATGGCTTCAAAGCTCGGAAACATACAGGAGAAGGTCCTCCAAGAAGACACAACAGCCGCTGAGAATCAAGCTGCAGATATTTTTGACAAGTGTCAGTTAACTCATCCAGTTGCTTATGACTCATGCAACTTGTGTGTCTTAAACGCATCTATAATGTCTTTAAAAAGCTAAGCGTCAACCCTGGTGGGGCGTCAACATCAGTGCTTCGCTTGATATATGCGAGTATTTTAAAGCGCCCTACATAGAGTTGAAAACTAGTCTTGTGCAGACATGCAGCTGTTCTCCATCACAGAACTGAATGACATTAGCGGCTGGGGGGTGTCTCAGGCTCATAACGAATGGTGCCTACAAATACAAACGTGTTTCTGCCAGATTAAGAAAACGTGGAAAAAGTAGATCTTAGCCAGGGTCATTAGAATCCACAAAGAAAACTGGGGGTAGTCATTAATTTTTCCGCGATAATTAGCCTTGAATCTCGAAGAAAACTGCTGATGGTAGCACTTTTCTGAAAAAACGGTAAAGATATTTCTTCACAGATTTTCCTAGAGTTCGCCTTTACATGCAGAAAACTAAACATATTAAAAAACATCTTTAAACTACGTGGTAAGTGGTAACATAAAAACCACTTTTGATATGTATTTAATAACAGAATCGTCGCAACAGCGCTTTGAGCGTCCCTGGACAGCACTCCTCTGGCTTAGCCAAAATACAGTCTACATAACTTTTCCTCACAGCCAAAAACTAATGCATTGTTGAATAGGCTTGCCACTTCCATTTCATACCATAAAATGGGGCTGTAATCACCCCTTTTTCAAAAGTTAAATGAGTTGTTTTATCCTTTTGAAAACTTTGTCGGTGTCCATTACATTTTTTCCTGTTACTTCCCAAGTAAGTTAAACATTGACGTCTCTCTCGCATTATGCCATCTACATTTGAATTTCGGTATGATTTTTTCTACAGATACGATAAAAGCTAGTTTTTCAGCTGGAAGCCGTTCACAGTTAGTGCTTAGCGATGTGCTGCTTTTCTGGTAATCCCGGTTTTAGTATAGGCTCGTAATTTTAGTGCGAAATTTGTTTCGGTCACAATAGGATTTGTTTTAAGTCGCACGCTTGGTAGGATAGTTAATTACGTCAATTCCAACCCAAGCACGCGCCTGGCGTTTAAACCATGCCTTACGTGAGGCACAGACTGGGTGCCCACAAAAAAGAAGGCACCGTCCTTAACTACCCTTCCGTAATTTTCTGAGCATTTTTTTTTCTGATGCAAAAATGAAACGGCTAAGAAAATGTAAGGAATTTCAATAAAACGCCGCTTACCATTACTTCCTGCGCACAATTCGTCAGTCTGTTGCCTTTCGCAAAATTGGATGACACTTCACAAGTGTCCTGCTTTATCTGATCTAAACATGCTCCACCCCATTAATTTTTTCCCCTAGATTTCTTGCATCCTATTAATTCTTTACCCAAATATCCAGTATCCTGAAAACCCCTAATAGGGCCTCACTGATGAACTGATAAAGCTGATCAAGAGATTATATGCAGATCATAATCTTTTGACCTGATACTGTCTATCGTCTTCTTTTTTCTTTTTTTTTTTTAAATACAATACACGACCCCCCACCTACCCTGCAAAAATAACCTAGAAAATGCCAGCAAGCAGAAGCTCATGTTCAAATCATTCTGGGAAAGCCAGTTACTAGTTTAGCCACAGAAATGCATAAAATGGCTTTAATGTTGGTTACATTTTCACTTCCTACCCACCCTACCCTTACCCATTGGAATGTGCATTTGTCAAATGTAACACAATCTGTGGAATAATGGCAGGTGCACAACAGATCAAAACAGAACTGAACTTACACGAGTTCTTGATGAGAATCCTCGATTAACAGGAGGATTTTAAAGGCTGCCAACAGACTTCTGGGTCAGTTAGGGTCTCAGCAAATTGGTAAACTTCTTGGCAACAGTTTATGAGACGATAGACAAATAATATTGATAGATGTTATGAAGCGGGTTTCGAAGAGTTGAAATCTGCTTAACTGCGGCGATGTCTGAGAGTGATTTCGTACACTAATCACTGAAAATGTGGCTGAAACATACTGGAAATATAACATGAGGCATCGTGGAACATCCAGTTGTCGACATGTTGCGAGGTAAGTGGAATATATCATTATTTTCTCTGTGCACCGTTATTTTCACGCTATTATGCTAATTAGGATGGCGGTCTTTGTTGACAAAAGCACAGTTTAAACTTCTTCTAACATTTTACAGTTTTAACTGCCCTAAAATTTTATTGCATGTTTTTACAGGTGAGACATTCCTCTTTAAGTGGAGGGCAGTTTTGGGATCTCAAGTGATGCACTTTTGGCGATATTTTCCTTTAAATTTCGCCTTTTTTATGGTGCTTCATGAGTAGTCCGAAAGGGAAGAAATTTAAAATTCTGTAAAAAAATCAGATGATGATCAAATTGCCAAAACAGCCTCTCAATGTAACAAGAAACATTTGCTTGTCTCAAATACAGGGTTTTTACCCGGATTTATATCATTTTCTTTGTATGGCAAATTATTAAAAATGTGCCCTAAAATGGCTGCTGAAAGCCCTCTCAGAGGGGCAAAACCAAGATGGTGGCCCCAGCGCTAAAATACGAAACGAATTGAGCTGAAAGTTATATTTTTGGTCAATCACATATCCAGACCATTCATCTGAGAAAGTTTGAGGAATTTGATTTTTTCTGGTCCAAATGGCCATGGTTGAAATTTACAGAGGGCGCCTCTTAAAAACCTGATCATTGGATAATGCAATTCATTGGCTTAGCCATCATTGGTTACAAGCCATTATACCATACTCTACAAATATGGTAAGCGTACGCCTGAATTTTTGGAGCGTTTTTATTTTTATTTTAGTTTTCTATATTTTGGGGGGTGATTTTTGCTGCCGCAGTGAGTGAGCCTGAAGTGAACAAATGAGACAGCTCTCTAATCGGGAAAAGGTCACATTGTAGGGGCTTCAAATATGCTTTCGCGAAACGCAAGGAATCGTGGAAGCGGTAAGATCAAAGGCACAAGGAATTGTGGTTATGCACGAATGACAGAATTAATATGCAGTCTGATCTTGTGCTCTCTTACATTTTTGGTCGCAGTGGTGAGTGACAGTTTTCTGCTGTGTATTTGCTATTTTTGATGCTTCTTTTATTGTTCCTGTTTTCCTTTATAAACTTTTCTTTGTAAACTTAGTCTTTTCTGGATTAGGCAGCTCTCTATTAAGATGCGCTGTTTTCTGTGTGCTCTCTTCGATCGATGAAAATAAGGATGAAAGCTATCGAGAACAACAGGAACATCAGTCCAGAATATCTAACAAATCACTCTTATGGAGTCTCATCTAATACTAACGGAAGTCATTTGGAAAATTACAGAACGAAGAAGGTAGTGTAGGTCAAAGGCACCTGCCATGATAGAGAACCAAGTCAGTTTAAAATTTTATCGTTAGCTTACCGTAAGTGTTAAAGCTGTGTAGGAGTGTAGAAGTAAACCACTAAAGTGTAGAAGTAAACCAGTCGTAATCATTCATGAAAAAGGTTCAACTTTATATTGTGCTGTTGACGATGGTTAACAGTGTCAGTTGCACAACAGCAAGCAAAATTTTGATTTTTAACCAGGCATCTGTTTTATAGTTTGAAGCAGAGTTTCCTCTCATCAAGTGTTATTTTTGATCTGTTGAATTAAAAAATCACAAATTTTAGCGGTACTTAGAATATACTTCATTGCAATCCTTCACAAAAATTATGGCTTGTTGTTAGCGGAGCTCCGGCGGAGCCCCATACTCATATAGGAAAGAAAAGGAAACCCATGAGTTGATTTGCTCATGGTTATCATGGCTAGCGGTATTGCTCGTGGGCACGTACACATGACGGCGACGATGACGACGACGGAGTCGCGCAACATGGCGGCCATACTCGAAATAATAGGTTGACAGAGACATGCAGCCTTGGTTTACCGTGTACTTCTTTGATATTGGACATCTATGTTATGATCAGTTGACACCTGTCAAAACAAGGTATCCGCTGACCAGTATCACGTGACCATATCGCGGGCTCAAGTTTACAGCTCATCAAGTTCACGTGTTTTTTCAAGGTTGACTGCTGACCAAGTGCTGGTTTTTGGTTGGATCGCGGGCTCATGTCAGGTTAACTTGTTGAAAAAAGGGCAGGATTGTTCGGAAGCCAATTAACGCTGACCCAGGATTAAAAGTTAACCGAATTATAACTTTTTCTTCTGTACAAATATTTTTTGCTGCTTTGTTTTGTGTATATGGTGATTATTAAAACTCAAAACAGAGGGCCAAACAATATACAGAAAACCTCACCGCAAAGTTTCAAAACTCAAATCGCAATTAATTCTACCTTTTCCTGGGTTAGCTTAGTCGGGCTCTGAACAACCCAGCCCAGGAGCTACGCTTTTAGGCTGGCCTAAATCTATATATTTAAAATCTCGAACTGTAAGTTATTCAGCCGTGACCTAAAACCTTCTTGAATGTTCTATTTCTCACGTAATATTCAAATTTAGAAACCTTGCAACAATGCTATTTAATTTTTTAGAGAAGTTTCTGGAAATTCCGGTGTACTTGCATAAGAGCGTGAGTTTTGTCCGTAAGACGGCGATGAAAAATGTAATGAAGCTTAGTGCTGCTGAGTGCTGTAATCCGAGAGGTTAAATAAACCATTTTGTTACAGTACACTGTTGACAACCCTGCTCTGCATTGACATTCCTTACATCCTCCTTCCCTTCGGTAGCATTTTGTACCATTTAGGTAAACTAGTAACAAAAAAATTATTCCACTTGCGCTTGTTGGATATGAGATGATTATAGCCAACTCATATCCAACGCGCGCTCGTGGAATAATTGTTACATGTAATTATTATAGTTCTTTCATACTATAGGTCTTTCCATGAAAAGAGGAAGTTTTAGCTTTATTTTATTAGAAAATATTGACTGTTCAAAACATTCAATGTTGTTTTACTCAAGAACCATTTGTTTTTAGAATGTCTTCTCCAGCTAGCCAAACCAACATACGTCGACATGGTAAAACAGGAGTAAAAAGTTTTAAGATTTCGAAGCTAGATTTTGATAAAATCAGCCTTGTCTCAGAACAAAACAATTTTGTGGTTGTTGCTATGGTAACCTCTGTTGTTAAACAAGTAAAAACTAGAACTATGGAAGTTTTCAAAAATTTTCATAGCCTCCTTGAGGTATCAGTATACTCCAAATGACCATCATTCGTTGGCACCGCTTTACGGTCAAACCCAGTAAAATATGTATTTTCTGAAAGCTTAAGAATTGTAGATTGTGAAGGTATATTCATTAAAATAAAAAAAGATGGTTTTCCGAATATAGCGCCCTATTTACCAAAGTACAGAGGTTCACTAATCAAGTTCATTTCCGGTCGGATTTGAGTGGCAGGGTGCGGTCAACATCGCTATGCTTTCTTGACACCTTTCTCTAAAACACAGTGCCGGGAAATTTTTATTACTTGTCTGGTTTGTTTTTGACACGCAGTTCAACTTTGAGAGTTGATAAAACATGCAATCTCTTCACTAAAATAGTCATAACTTTTGAAAGAAGCAAAACATAATTCCCTGACACCATTTTTTGCCTGATTATCGGGCAATATTCTCTCCAAATTTCAGCAAAAAATATTGAAAATTCTCTGGAAACGAACTCAAAATGTACATCTCACTCCCTGAAATTTTCACTTCGAGATACAGAGAAAAATATACTTAGGGCACAGGCGTCCCAAACTCACAATTCGAGGAATCAATCAAATATTAATGATTTATGTACGCGTATCGAGTGGGACGTGACCACCTAAAGTGCACGGTGTTGTTTTACGCTTTGGGCCGTTTAGAATTTGAGCGCTCTAAAGGGCATTTGTATGGAGTTTAAAATAACGAAGGGTAAAATCACGCAATGAAATAAAATGTTACTCTTTTTGAATAAAATAAAGAAAATATACTCACTTTGCCTGGTTTCTGTTGTCCATTTCACCTATCTCATCGTTTTTGAGGGGTTTTTTAAATTGTTCGAGTTGGAGTGGAAAGGAGGAAGACTTTTCCAAGCCAACCAGAAAAGGGGCCAAATGGACTATCCTTCTTTACGTTGGAGGGGAAAATCGAGCAGCAGATTCGAATTTCGGCGAGAAAAAGGCCTCGCCATACAGGGCTTTCTTCCAGCCTTCTCGTGCAGCCTTGACTTCGTCTATAGAAAGCTGTGACAAACACCTCAAAACCCCCCCCCCCCAAAAAAAAACAATGAAGTAGACCAAATGGACAACAGAAACCAGGCAAGGTGAGTATATTTTCTTTATTATTTTTATTCAAAAAAAGTAACATTTTATTTCATTGCACAATTTTATCCTTTGTTATTTTAAACTCCATACAAATGCCTTTTAGAGCGCTCAAATTTTCAACGGTCCAAAGTATAACACAACACCACACACTTTAGGTGGTCACGTCCCACTCGATACGCATGCGTAAATCATTAATATTTGATTGATTTCTCAAATCGTGAGTTTGGGACGCCTGTGCTTTAGGGCATTTTTCCAATGTAATGAGATAAGTATCCAAAAAGTGTGTGAATGATGATGCATTGATCGATAAAGTGAAGGCTCATTTAACTTTAACGATGGGGCTCGTATCAATTACAAAGGACTCTCAAATGTTGCCTCTGGCAGGAAATATCCTTTGCAAAATCTGAATTCCACCCCTTGTTCGCCCAGGTCAGTAAAAAAAAATTTTTGTTTCCATTTGTTCTTTTCAATTTTTAAAATGCCTTAGATTTGAGATGCCACAAACAACGAAAGAGCACCCTCGTAAACAACGTAAAGGAACCCACGAGATACTGATTGAGTTGAAATGTTACTGTTACCGCTTTGAACGAAGAAAGCACCACGGAACCAATGCTTAGAGAATGTCAAACATCTTCCTCGTCCAGTGCAACTTCTACTCTGTTGTGCTTTCTTCACGCTTGGGGACACAAGCGTTTGTACTTCTTCGACAACATATTTACATTTAAATCAACAATCTACAAACAGAGAACACTTAGAACAGCTTGTCAACTACCAAACACAAGCGTTTGATAGTCGTACTATGCAACAATTTGTCACGTAGCGTTTGAATGCCGTTTACTTCTCATGACAACCCGTTGACAGCTATCAATTAGAGGTAATGAATGCAAAGAAATGTTTTTCAGTAATAGCTTTTCTTAGAATCAATGTTTTTCTGTATTTTAATGAAAGATCCCAATAAGATCCGCCTGAAGAAGCCAAAAACAGTTTTTTGGAAAAATGCTCCATTTTGGGGGATACTGATACCTTAACTCCGTTCAAGAAAAAAAAATCAACCAACCATAGTTGCGAACTTTCCCGACTAAACTGCTGATACAAGCAACACAAATTAAACCGTTTTAGTTGCAGGAGAAAGTGAAGTGACGATAGTGGAAATGGAAGTATTTTACTGTCAAAACCAGTAGAGTGGTAAAACCGCTGTTGGAAATTTGAGTCCAAAGCGGTTCAATTCTACACATGTAATCTCAAAAACATTGTCATGTGATCCGAAAAAATAATGTCACATGATCTGAAAATTGTACTCCATGTGCTTGCTCATAAACAGCGGCGAACGAAAAGATGGATTTGTAAGTGAAGGTTCACCATAATCAGAGAGTGGAAAAGTTATTTTTCTCAAAGTCTTGTTTACGAGCGCAAACTGAGAATTCCAAAACTGAATAAGGTGACGACCCACATGGTCTTGGAATCTTTGGATGATGAAGGAGACTACTGCGTGTTGGGAGATGATGAACAGTCATTTCGAGAAATGTTAAACTGCGCAAAGGTCACTGGTTCAGCTGATTCCATGTGCTACAGATTAAACCTCAAAATAACGGCAGCAGAACCATCGCCTGTCGAAGAATTGCCCTCCAGCATTTCCTCTCATCCAGCTTGTGGCACCAGGGCACAACACAGCAGAAAAAATTAAGTTTTGTTGAGGATGAAACACCGCCACATGGTGAGCACCTATGTGACCCTCCATACGAAAACACGAAAACACATCCACAAAAGTGTTTTCTAGGGGGTTTGAGGTCGCTCTGAAACCCTTTGGAAACCCAGTTTCAGAGGGTTTGGAACCCTTAGGAAACCCTTCGAAAATGCTTTGAAACCCTTTTGAAACCCTGTGGAAACCATTAATTTTTGAAACACTTTGAGACCCTTTTGAAATGCTTTGAAACCCTTTGGAAACCCTTTGAAAACCCTTTTGAAACGCTTTGAAACCTTTTTGAAATGCTTTAAAGCCCTTTGGAAACCCTTTTGAAACGCTTTGAAATCCTTTGGAAACCCGATTTGAAAATGTCGCGGGGAGGGGGGGTGGAAATATTCTCCTAGTTTGCGTTCGCTGGTGAATACGCAACAGCACTGCATGTTATAAATTTTTTTTTTGCAGAAATGTTATTTTGCCGCATGATTCGGTATTGATTTATTTATAGTTGTGGAAAGATCAAAAGATATAATGCATGTGAAACTTCTCCTAAGTTTAGTGGCGAAAATTTTGGACGTTTGCGAATGTAAACGTTAATAGGTTATTATTTACATGGGAGATCAACTACACGCATCATTTGCATATTTGCGTGAGATGCAACCTTTTCTTTTGAATATTTTGTTTGCTACTGTGTAATTCTGCGTACGTTTTGTCTCAACTAGTTCTCAAGCTTTCCGAATAATTTGAAATTGTTCTTTTCACTTAAACAGTTTGCTCGTTACAAAACTTTTGCTTTCTTGCGAGTAAAAAAATGAAACATGTCGGCTTTCGATCCCGCTATCGAACTATTAGGACACTGTAATTTGTTAAAGGCATTGTTAGTACGGTTCGAATGGTTTTTGTTCCTTCTTTTGGATTGCCTTAAAAACAATAAAAAATCCCTTGGTAACTAATTAATTGACTGTATCTTGTTGGCCACTGCAAGTCAAGAAAGGTTTGGTTTTTTCTGCTGATTATTGCAGAAGAATGTATTATTTCATGTAATTTGGGAATAAGAGACTCACCACAACTACCATCTACTAAGAACAGATTTTATCTTGCTACTTGATAATTCTGCCAAAATACCTTTGTGCCAAAGTGATTATTTTTAAATAAACTGGTATTCCTTCTAAAGATTTTTATACGGCAGAAAAACGGAGTTTGGAAACACGAGAGAAGCTTGAATTAGTGTCTTTTTTAAAAGTTGTCAGTAGTTGTTAATAAGTCGGAAAATCACAAAAAATTTAACTGTTCTTGTCAGGACTAAATGGGGTTGGAACATGCTATTTTTCTTTGAGAGTATTGCATGTTTATTTACCAAGAACATCTATCATGATCCTTGCGTGTCTAGGATTTCGTGATAACGATCTTACTGAGCTTTAAAAAAACAACCTGCGGTTTTTTTTTTGTGTTATTTCCTTGCCTGTTAATAACTCTCTGTTTGGATATAATCTAGGGAAATTTCTAGCCTTGTACATACCACATGATCAAACAAAATGTTTTTTTGTGCACTTGTTGGTTGGCCTTAACTTTAAAACAGATGGTCACCACAGCTGTTCATCAGTTAATAGCTTATAAAGTTCCAAATAAACTAGTGCATGCTTTAGAGAAAAAGAATAAAGCACCATTACAATCATGAATCAGGGAAAACTATTCAGAGTACCCCAAGTTCTGTGCAAGTTCAGATAGCGATGTAACCAGTTTCTCTATAAAAGCCTCGCATATCATTCACAGTAATTTGATTCAGTGCACTGTAAACGGCAGCGTGGAGATTCGTTTTGACTAATAGTTGCATTTCCTCCATTTTAAGAACAATTTTTAACTTGTTAAATACAAATTCAACGGGATTGAGTTCGGGTGAATATGTTGGCCAGTACACGACATCAGTACCCATTGTATCCAGCCACTGCACCAAAGCAAAACCGCCTGCATTGTGTGTTGCACAATTATCTGAGACCAGAATGTCTCCAGCCATACACACTGAATTGCCATTAATTTGCGTCGCTTTCATTGCTTCATCGAAAAAGTTTAGAAATTCTAATGTATTGGACGCTCCATCTTAAGTGTTTGCATACAAAACACCCTCTAAGCCTGCCAAGAAGTTGAGAGTAATGTTAGGAGATTTTAAATGTCTCCCTAATTCAATGCATCCAGAATTGATGGGTGAATGTTCATATCTCTTGTTACAATCCTAAAGGGAAACACCACTTTCATGAAAAACTTTTAGCCTGAAAGGATCAACATTTGACTTATAGTTCAAAAAATCTTGACAATAGCCTACGTTTGCTCTTGTAAACTTATGTGTTACATTTCTGCTCATCCGCTTCCAACTCCATTTTCCTTCGCTCAAAGATGTTCTAATTGTGCGGTTAATAGTGCTGGTTGAAATACCGCTTGGAAAATTTCCATGTAGTTGAAGTTGTTCTTTGATGTTTTTGGATTCCCCGAGATTGTTTTTTTTGGGACTAACTGTACCATCATCTACAAACTTTTTTTTTATTGCTAAACACATAATTACTTAAATTTCTTTACTTTACTTACTATACGACACAATACTTAACCTACTTACCATATGCTACATTATTGTTATCATCATCATTATTATTATTATTATTTCTAATTCTTTTACTGTCTTACAAGTGTCACTTACAATACATAAAAAAACCTATTTACAGTACAATACTTGGCATTACCTTACTTACAATGCGCAGTAATTACTTATTATGACTTACACATTACGTTACTTAAGGAGTTACAATACAATGTAATTACTTTATTATAGAAAAAACAAAGAAACAAAACAAACAAACAAACTTTTGCCATACGTTTTTAGCAGTCTATCCAGACACACCAAATTTATCGCCAAGTTCCGTCCACTTTGCAGGAAAGTATCCCAATATCCTATCGCCACCAGTTTCAAGAATTTTGTCAATAATCTGCCCTTTCAATTCTTCCGATAGGCCTTTTTCCCTTTCATAAAATCTTCCTTTCTTGTTGAATGCCATGACCGCCAACGCACTTTACACGAACCACGTGACAACTTTTTTTATGTCATGTGACAACCTCTTTCGCAGATCACATGACAAGTTTTCTACAGCCTGCATTTCAAAATTTTACCACTCTAGTAATTTTGATAGTAGAACAAATTTTGGGTAAGGAACCAAAATCTTAATGTTATTTTTGTTTTACTTTGATCTACTTCATGGCCAATGCCATGTTATACCTGTCATTGAAATAGTGTCGTTTACATTCTACTAGACAGCTGTTAACAATCAGGGCTCTGTCGTTCAAGGCACGTATTACGACGAATTTCAGTTCTGTAACAATTTTGGGACGTTTTCTTTTGACAGTTCTGCTCTCCCCCGCTCAGAAGTACAAAACGTAACTAACGATTGCGTTTTTCGCTGCTGTCCATCATTTATGATGATATTCAACGAAAAGAAGGAAAAGAAACACACGGATTCGATCGAAATCAACCAAGCACAAGCCTCATTTGAATGAAAATAAAAACCGGGTCTGGGCTATGTTATGAGCGGGTCAATGGATGAGTGAGTGAGAGATGTATGCATGTCACACCAATCAGATTGGGGCTACTAAAAACAACCAATCAAAGTGCCGCTTGTAAATGTGAACCATGTGTATGAAGATTTCGTCCCGATTTTGGAAGAGCCATCTTTGTTTTTCTACAAACAGAAGCAGGTATTTTTTGTATTGGCCTTATTCCGACATTTCGATGCTGCATTTACTGTGGTTAAGCCCAGGACTTTGTAGATGGGTTTCAAAAGAGTTCAGAACTCGATAATCAGCCGAGGAATCATAGTCTTTGGCATACACTAACATGTCATCAAGGCTTTGCTTTTCACATTATATGAAATTTCGAATGAAATGAGTCTTATCCACTCGACAACTTGGTGATTTCTAGGACATGAATGATTGATTTTAGTCCAAAGTGCACTGTTGGACATCATTTGCATTACATGCAATTCACGAAAAAAGAATTAAGTCTAAACCACTTATGTTCGGGCAAAATTTTTCAGTTTGTGTATGCAAATCTCATATAAGTAGCACTGTTCACGGAGTAATACTGTCTTCTCATTGAAACGCTTCTTGGAATCGATACTGAGTTACTCATTTGAAGTGGTTTTCTCTGTCAAAACCAAAGAAATTACAGGCTGCTAGTTATGAATGGGAACACTATGGGAACACTGCTGAGTTTTAAAATGAGTTTTTGTTGTACAGTGTAGGTAAATGTAACAAGATATTTTTATTTATTAGTTTCAAATGTACCTTGACACCTATTTTTCACGCACTAGTGGTCTCAATTTAACCTGACGAATCAGTGATTCTTGTTCACATGGCCAGAATAAACAAACAAGAATCTAGTGGCACGTCCAGATACTTTAACTCGATATAAATGTTTGGACGTCTCTTTTTTTAGTGTCTTCGGTGGCATTTTAATTTCGTGCATTAATCGCATCTCTTAAAAAAGGGAATTTTTAGCAGAGATATTCTGAAAGGTTTGTGGTATGGAAACTCTTCAAATTTTTCTGAAGACTTAATGACGGCAAGTTAAACTGCAAATTAATGAGATTAGGCTTTGAAGAGACACAGTGGTTATTTCGTTTTGAAACAGATTCAAAGAGGTAAACTTACGTCTCTCACAAGACTCTCAGGTGTTGGGAAGGGCATTGTGACAAGGAAACAAACTCTACAGATTTCAAGGGCATCTTATAAAATTTATACTGTTTTCCATGTGTCTGGTTGTGTCAAGTCTCAAGTTAGGTAATGCTGTTTACTTTCAATAATGGTTAGTCATTTAAATGGGGTTTGAAATCGATATTAGTTTGAAGTGGTTTCGTGGAATATCAAAACCGATAACAACCTTGTCCCCAGGGCCTTCTCCACTTTTCAAAACTGGTAGGCAGGAGAATACCCTTGGCAAGGCTGAACTAACACCCTTGCTGATTGGCTGACTGGTTTAAATACATCCTAAAGAAATATGGCGGACATGGCAAGTGTTTATACGAATAAGAAAGGGCTATATGGGAAGTTGTATTGCAGTTCAGTTCAATCGATGTTGAATCAGACTGCCGTTAACGATTCAAAAGGTGAATCTTTTTCCGTTAGATTTTAATTTACAAGATATAAATCATACCATACAAGTAGAAATAAGCCCGGGAAAATATAAGTAACGAGCAATTTTAAGCTCTTATTAAAGTACAGATCTGCCGAGAGCTAGCAAGCTGCAGCTCACCACAAGCGGCCTTCCATGCTGTTTTTTCTGTTCCATATTCATGGGGAATTAGATTTTCTGTGTGCGGATACAAAGTAGGGCTATCGAGGGCCTGGATGAGAGAGCTTTAGCTC
>NC_138146.1:11614511-11657011 GCF_964199315.1 Orbicella franksi
AAGAGTCTTGCGTATCACTAATCAGTAAATGATAATTGATATGATATTTTCTCAACATAACCAGAACACAATTTTTTTTTCCCATTATACATAATTACTAGAATGGTAATCTCAGTCATTTTCTTCTCATAACTGGAAAGTGAGAAAAGAAATGATCAGTCAAGGTCAAGTGCAGATTCCAGTATGGTCTATTAGTTTATAAAAGTGAAGCCTATTGTTAACTAAATGCTGATGGATCTCTGAGACCTTTTTTTTTTTTAAGGTGAAGGCAGTATCATTTCTACAATTGCTCTATTTTCATCCATAACAAGGGAGAGGCTGCTCTTCTCCTAGTTGGAGAAACACAGACACAAAAACTACTGCATGGGGTAGCAACTTTTGTTTATTGTAGAATGTTTCTGGCAGTTGGTGCTAACAGCTTTACACTGCAAATGTACACCCAAATCCAAAACAGTTCTTGAGAGCTGATCACTGTTATTGCAATAAAAGTGAAATTAACTCAGCAGAAATGAGAAGCAAAATGATTTGTTGTGACAGGTCAATATTAAGTTGGAAGAATCGTGTACTTTCAGCTGCTTTAGGTACATACACTTATTCTTTTAACTTTATGCCAGTGAATAATAATTAACAACTTTTAATAATTTCTTGAGATAAACTCATTCTCCATTACATACATTCAGCCACTGAATATAATTCATTTGAAAAGGAAAACCGTACAACACACAGTTCAGGCAAAAGAATTTACTATTAGCGTGATTGATTTTAGGTTAACTTTACTCAAAAAGGGTCTTAACAATCACAGGATTTAAAACATTACACAACAAGAATGGCCACTCAGGTAGACACAAGTTAAATTAAATTCTCAGGCCCAGTTCGTACGTTGCATTTCTGCCGTGTCGAATTCAATTCAATTAAGTGCGGCAGAAATGCGACTGTGGATTCATACATCGCACTTGTGTCGCACTTAATTCAGAATTTATACTGTCGGGTACGTCGGCCAGCGGAAAATGTTTTAAACGTAGAGTATTCAATATGGCGGACGAAAATACTGAGCGACGAAGGACTTTAATTTTGCTAAAAATTGTCCGCCAATGGAACGAGAAGGAGAAGGTTGACAACGGAGCAGTATGTGTTGCAATATGTTCAGGTTGCATTGGGTCGAGAATGGCCAAGTTTCTCCTTTTTCTTTGGCGGGAAAGCATTTACGCATGCTCAATACATTATCATAATGTATGCATTAGATTCGACACGGCAGAAATTCGACGTCTGAATCGGTGTCGCATTTCTGTCAGATACTGCGACAAGAACAGTCGAACGTGCGGCAGAAATGCGGCAGCCGATTCAGACGTCGAATTTCTGTCGAATTTAATTCGTTATATTGAATTCGACTCGGCAGAAATGCGACGTATGAACCGGGCCTTAAATTCATTTGTAAATTAATTCAATACAACCAGGTCAACCAGCTCTCGCTCGTGTTTAGGTAAAAAAATTGCACATATTTTGGGTTGCTCAGTGTCTCTCTTTTAAGTTCATTCTGAATTGAGAGTTACATAAAAACTGAGAGCACGGTTGGGAAAATAACTATAATGTTCTTTATTTCATGTACGCTTATCACCCAGCAGGGAGAACAGTAGAAACAGGATATTATTTTACGTACCGTAACGCTCCAGATTCTTTAACTAAGCGACCTGCTTCCAAAAACCCAGCGAAACTACTGGGTTATCTTTTTAGGAAGCCATCACTGCCTCGTGCATAACTTTTCCTCTTTCTAAGGTAAATTTCGAACTCAACTTTGGCTACCATTTTGTTTTGGCCTTCCAAAAATGTCACGTGATAAAAATCTCCATTTTGTACCACGTGACCCAGCCTTGCCCAGGGTCTTCTCCCTATGAGCCGCTATTTTGAAAATCGTCGAGGAGAAGGCCCTGGGGACGAGGTTGAACCGATAAGAAACTACCATGCTATTGCGTGACGATGTTATAATTAAATTGGTTCTTATTATAAAATGAGTCAGAAAAATTACCCAGAATCAACACCAATCTGCCGTTTACCGTTAGTTACTATTACAGACTGCATGATGTTTAGGTGTCTTGCTGGTCGACTGCCACTGACCGAAGCCACTGATCGACTGTTAAAATCAAACCTTGATAAAAGTAGGCTTTCGTAAGATGAAACGAATTCTATTTTTTTTTCTTTTTTCGCTGTACATGGTAACCAAACGAACTTGTTGGATTAACCTTATCATAGCTGTTAAGAGTGAACTTAGTGCTGCTACCTCCAGGGGCTTGTAATTCACCAAAAAATAACTCTTGCACGCCTTGCGTGCCGATGTTTTTTTTTTTAGAGCACTGTTTTGGTTTTTAGTGCAGATTGTTAAGGTTACAATATTTAGGTGTGGAGTGTATTTATCAATTTGTGACAACAAAGATGAGACGTTTTTGCCACTTTTGTGCTATACTATACATAAAACTTTTTACGGTGATGTGCAGGTTTCGTACATTTATTTGGAACTTGTCCTTTAAGTGTACCATTGCGTCTAATATTTGATTTTGATCGTGATGTTTGATTTCAAATGCCCATATTTGTGGAGCAAACGCTTGTAAATGAAGGTAATTCTAAAATATATCTGTTACTTGTATCGCAAGGTAACAGTTCACGCTGGACCTAACCTAGTCAAGATGTTACCACTGGCTCCGGCTCCTGCCAAGAGTATGAAGAAAGAGTATAGCGGGCTGGAGTGTGCAGTTGAAGTTGTCAGGAATACGGAGGAAGCTATTGAACACATTCATCAGTTTGGAAGCTCACATACTGACGTCATTGTCACTGACAACCGTAAGAATATCATTTGCCTGTTTCCGAACACCAACGGTGTTGACTAAATGCAGTAATACTGTTTAACAATTAGACTACTGTAGCTGTACTTTCTATTAGACGACGATAGCTGATGAGACCAAAGCCATAAAACTACAGAAAATCTTCAAGGGTGAACGTGCGGGATCATTCGGGACAAGAGAAGAGAGACAAGAGAATATTGGACCGGCAATGGAGCAATCCGATTGGTTGATTTTAGTTATTGGCCATCTGAACTAACTTAGTCGTGTAATAAGACAAAATTAGTATCTACCAAACCAGTGTGCAGTGCTTTTTGCTCGTCCTGATCGGATGTTCAATCTTTGGATATCCTTTGCTGTCCATCTACGAGTGAAAAAAATGGCTTCTCTATTTTTTAGTAACTTAGGGTGCTGGACCTCGCCGCACAATCACACGTTGGTTCAGCTGTGTTCCCAAGGAGCTTCTCTAATAGTGTCGCAGTCGAGCTTAATCTCAGTCCTGTCAATTTAGTTTTGTATTCGGCTCTATTATATGGCTAACTCCGTGAGCGGGCAAGATGAACTGAATCCTATGCAGGCTAACCGAGCGGGCAAGATGGCGCTATCTTGCCCGCTCGGGATTACCCGCGTTTTCCCGCCGTGTTGAAAGTTGCAAACAAAAGACAAAATCATTTGGCTTGTTTCCGAGGAAACTATGGTAAATTTTAAAAAGTTCCAATCAGGCAATCAAGCACCAGTTCAGTACGATATTGAGAAGTTTTCTGCAATTCAGAAATATAAAGTACTCAATGCAAGACTAAGAGCGACTGAAACGCCCGTAGGTCATTTTTTTAGTCAATGAAAGAGGCTAGAGAAATTGAAAACATACCTGTTAGTGTGTTGGACCTTCTTTTGACGAAATTTTTCGTGCCAATTCGTAAGCAAAATGGCAGCGACCACGATCCGGCTACATAGAGCCACTCAAAACGTATTAAAGTTTTCTTGTTTGGCCATTAAATGAACATTTTGTCAACTGAACTTCGTCCTACTTCTATGGGAGAATCTTGACCTCGGTCGTTAGTAGACACCTCACTGCGTTTGGTCTGTACTCAAGACTGGGGTCAAGATTCTACCATACAGACCGACCAAACTAAGTCTCTCGGAAGTGCTCTGGTTGTTCTAGCGATGAGCACAGTGTCGTGGTTTCTCGCCCCTCCACTGCAACTTGCTCCAGTTAACAAAAAAGTAATAAAATAATTGCAGCAACATCTGAGAAGTTGAAATATGTAAGCGGCATCTTGTGCAAAGATCAGTTTCTTGCCAGTACACAAACAATTTTGCGAAATTTTTAAGATCCGTGCGCGATGGTTTGATGAGCTAATGAATGTGTAAAAAATTTTACACTTATGGTATAATTATTTCTTTATAGGTGAAACTGCTAAGCACTTCCAAACAGCTGTGGACAGTGCATGTGTGTTTCATAACACTAGCACCAGGTTTTCTGATGGCTATCGATTTGGTCTCGGTATGTACAATTCAGTTCAATACAATATATGCTGTTCCCAAATTATGGCTCCTGTAATTCCAAGCGCGACTGTCGCTGCGGGAAGGATGAGGGCAGTGGTCGGGCATTGTCAATTTCTTCACAAACGTTAACTTTCATCAGTAATTTTTTAACAAAGGAAAAACAGTTTATTTGACATTGAAATGATGTTACATCAAGGGAGTAGATGTGTATCTCTTTTCTGAGATTTGACCTACTGAAGGCTAGCTCGTGCCCCACTCCACCACATCCCCTTCAAGTTCGTATTTGTACTCAACATGCGAGCTGGCAAAGCGAAGTTGAACAGCAGGTCTCTGCCTAAGGAGAATAGTTTTCGTTAACCTACAAGAAACTTGAATGAAACTTTATATTGACATTGTCATTTCCAGTTCTATAGGAATCTCTTTGTTTCATAAATAAACGAATGCGGATATTTCAATTTGTTTTTCTTTGGATCACGGGGTTACTTAGAATTGGCTTGAGTTTGTCTTGGAGGAGATGGTTTACATCACTTTTGTTTATAGATGTTACGCTTTAGTTGTCAACAAGGCGGTTTCGTGTACTAGAATATTTGGTTTGAAGAAAGACTCATTAATATTGATACACTAATATTTTTAATGTTGTCCCATGGGTAGGGATTTGACATACACAAGCCGACTCCACGTGGGGAGTTCGCAACTTTTCTGATAAATGCCCGAGAAATGGCCAGTGAAGGGATGATTGCGCTTAGAATTGAAGGAGCCATAATCAAATTCCTAATAAAACCAGAGGGTGCGATAGAAAGGTACTTAAATGCGTATTAATTGATTGTAGGGGCGGAAGTGGGTATCAGCACGGGTCGAATTCACGCACGGGGCCCGGTAGGAGTGGAGGGATTGCTGACTTCAAGGTGGATGTTAACCGGCCAAGGACACACCGTGGCAGACTTTGCTGATGGGGGCTCACTCCAGTATGTTCACGAAGCTCTACCACTTGACGAGGTTTTGCAGAATTCCACAGATGAAGAAACAATTGAGGACACTGGAGACAGTGAAGAGATACAAAAATAAATTATTTGTTTACTCCAAGTGCTTTTAGTTGACTTCAAGGAAGAAAGCATATAGCCTGGCAGACAGACACGTTAAAGAATGTTCAGTAGTTTGAAAAGTAATATGGCATAAAGCACAGCCCCCGTGAAGTACTGACAAGGAACCTCGGAGTTAAGGACAACTAAGGTTGCTCAACCAACAAGGCAATTGAGGCTTAAGTTATCAGACGTCATCTTGCAACTTACAGCAGTTGTCCACTGGAGAATTCGCTATGTCTATGACTGTGGTTTGCTATTAAAAATAACTCGGTCCTCAAAGAGAACTTATTGTTATCCTATTTATCAATGTAAGAATAGCGAAAACTACGACAGAGATGATGAGGGCAATGCCTTTAAATGTGAATATTATTGGGTTTTTTTCAGAAACCACACGATGTGTTTGAAATTCATATTGTAGTGCAAGACATGTTTCGGATGAAACATCATCCATCTTTACAAAAATACCAATACAAAATGAGCAATAAATAGTTAACAGTGTGTGATGAAAATAAGAATAATTAAGGATTAAGACGCCAAACAGAAAAAAAGTGAAAATATAACACTAAAATAATGCAAGTTTAGTTTATGCATTATGCATTATGTAAAAGGATCTACAATTATGTGCATAAGGTGGCAAAATACTGTAAGCGACAAGAAAACTCGTGACTATTAGGAAACTATGTCAATTAAACAAACACTTTTGCTCCGATTGAATTTGACTGAGTATTGAGTACTACCTTAAGATCTCTGATATATAACATTTCATATATCAGGCAGTCAAATTTACTCCTGCATTTGAGATGGTTAAATGATCTTTAGTGTTATGTTTTCACTTTCTTATTTTCATCACACTGTTGACTATTTATTGCTCATTTTCTGTTGGTATTCCTGTAAACTGACGATGGATGATGCTCCATCAGAAACACCTCTTGTTTAATACAATATGAATTTCAAACACATCGTGTGGTTTTTCAAAGCTATCTCTTGCTTTGTACTGCTGAGAAGCCTTAATATATGTTTTTACTTTGACATACGCTTAGCTATTCGCCAAATTGAACTTGATAAAGGTTAATTAATAGCTTTGACAAAGGGCTATCACTCGAAACATCAGCTTCACAGACTCGCTACGGTGGTTTATTGGTCTCTTTCAACTTCAAGTTGATAAAGAGCTAAATGTTTCACCTTTGTTCATGATCATGGGACATCGACACTCAACTAGGTTTCTTAGCGATTTTCAAGCTGTCAGTCTTACAACTGAATTCTTGAAACAACTTTGGAAATCCAAATGAAAGTAAAAAAAAAATAACTAGAGAACAAGAAAAAAATCCACCATCTTGGTTCTGAATACCATAAAACGTTTTGAACCATTGCAGTGGTATTCAGGCCTCTTGTTCTGTTGCCATTGTAGCCTTGTTGTCAGAGTTAGTGTCATGATAGCACATCAATGATGAAATATAGTATCTCGTTTGCCGAGTCAGGATGTAGCCTCTTGAAATGGTTTGGTTACTCTTTACTAGTCTTCAATAGGCATTGAGGTCTGGGCCGGGTTGTTCAAAGCCCGATTAAGCTAACCCAGGATTAGCGAGAATTTTGATTTGAGTTTTGTAACTTTTCGGTAAGGTTTTCTGTTTAAACTGTTTTTCCTTCCGTTTTGAGCTTGACTATGCTCAAACTACACAAAACGTAAGCAGTAAAAAACATTTTTTTGCGAGAAAAATTAATACTTCGGTTAACTTTTAATCCCTGGTTAGTGTTAACCGGCTTTCGACCAACCCAGCCCTGGTGATTATGTGTTACGCTATGTAGGGTGAACTGCCTCTCTCGTTATGCCCTGATAATAGCTATGCCGTTTGGCATAGCCTCGCAAGAGAGCAAAATGAACGTGCTGAAAGTTTTGTCAGAGTTTTTTGACCTTGAAAGTCCATTAATGGTGAATTTGCACCTCCTGCCGTGATTGTTGAGTCATATAAGCACTTTCGAAGTTTTGAGAACTCGAGAAGTGCACATGGTAACTGCTAAGACTTGCTCCATGCGCTAATGCTGATGCAATGTTTTATTCGTGGGAAAAGTCAATTTCCAGAAAAAAATCCGGTTCCTGCCATTGAGAAATTTCCGTCTTTTGCACCATCCAGGAATACGATAATGTTACAACAAATTATCTAGTTTCCTCTCTATTATCTATCAAGTGGTCGCTTACGGAAGGTTAAAAACAAAAGAAAATTTCAAACTTTCAGCTTTAAAAGTGGTCGCGTTCGTTTGCGAGAGGTGGTCGCTTACAAGAGGTTCCAAATGTAGTGATTTGACTGGGAAACTTTTGGTATTTGGGAAAACTGGTCGCTGAGAGGTGGTCGCAGCCGGAGGTTCGGATTTTTGTTCCGCAGTTAGAAGCCTTTCTATGTATGACAACATAGAGGGAAACTATCCTCTGTGAAAGTAATGTGGCGATAGGAGAAATCTACTCATTGTCTCAGTCAATGTTCCGCTGTGTTTGAGGGTAAACAGTTACGCAGAGTAGTAGTGTACCAAGTCGACTTTCTCCGACAGAATAAGATCTCGAGGATGATTTTGGCAGTCAGGACGAATGGAGAAATGAACCCTGATGAGTCATTTATTGAGGATATTATGCTCAAGAAACTTCTTCGGATATTGAGGCTTCTCTTTAACTTGAATCTTGAAACAACTCATCGGACTCGACGGTATCTAACCCTGGGAAACCTTCCAAATTGCTTTGCCTTCTCTGAAGACTCAGTTAGGCATTTCACACAAGGTCCTTGAGTTCAAGATACGTAAGGTTGATCCATGATGTAAATACTCGAGTTATGGTTGCTTCAGACATACCAAATCTATGGGCTAAATCCTTCTGAAACAATCCCACTTTCAGTCGCATCATAACAATAAGGAATTCCTCTTCGAGCGTCAGCTTTGAATCTGGGCCAGGTTTTGTTAGGAATCTGTCAGAAAAATGACACTTATCGGCAGTTTCTCCTCCTCGCCAGTTCTTAAATAACTTAGCTTTTATGATAAGATATTTATGGTGTTGGGAAGAAATGTTTGCCGACTCCTTTGGAATGAGTCCATAGAATGTGCACATATAACTCCTTTAGAAATGACAGGCTCTTCTTGCTTATTTTCGGAAGTTTGATAGTAAGATCTGCTTTCGTGATGGAGGCTAAGTGTCCTTTTCCACTACTTGCCGTTTATTTACTGATGCCCATGGTTGACGTTCACCAGAACAAAGCCAAGTGTAGAAAAACACAGCGGTAACATAAACTATCAAGGTGATCCAAAATA
Source organism: Orbicella franksi (assembly GCF_964199315.1). NCBI lineage: Eukaryota > Metazoa > Cnidaria > Anthozoa > Scleractinia > Merulinidae > Orbicella > Orbicella franksi. Next base: position 11,623,222 of record NC_138146.1, read on the forward strand.
CTATCCTCCATTCTTCTTGTTTCTACATCAGAAAAAACATCATAATTAACGCCGGATAGCTTATTAAGACAGTGAAACGGGTCATGTAATTCAACTTCAGGTCAAACCATGACAAACTAACTTCGAAAATGTTCGCTAGGTCTATTTTTTTTCTTGAGATCGATGTAGTCATAAAATAGCGATTTGGGTACTAACTTATTACTTAATTTAAGGTGGCTCAAAACAGTTTCCATCACCTTCCTAAACTTACATTTTGATGGCTCGTTATATCTACTCTATCAGTTGATGCTACAATCTTGGTATCCAAAAAAGCCCAATCATCGATAAACACGCTGTTACTATTTTCGTGACACAATAGGTTTAGCTCTTAACAAATACTTCTGTCTGTATTCGCCGAAACATAGCCACAGAATTTGACTGGCAACTGATAATCTTGATACAATTCTGTCCTAGAGCTAGCTTTCCACAAGCCTTAACGTAGCTCAAATAAAAGGAAATAACACTCCTGTATGCCTTTTAAGGCGAGGAAGACTAAATTCGCGGTCTATTGATTGAATCATAGATTGTACAATTTAATGAAGAGTGAGTCAACATGAAATTCGAGTCTAAATCAAGTCAAACGTACAGATATCAAAACCTAAATAGACTGAACAGGAGCTTCCAACACCGAGAATCGATTGAACTTCAAACAAACAAGGCCATAATAATGAGTAAGCGAACAGTTCGCATGTTGTCAGGACGTCAGTTATCGACCGGAAGCCACACGAATAAAGCTCTTCCGCGCTAGCGAATCACGGAAGTGTCTGATAGTTCGCTTGGCCAAAAACGCCTAAAATTGATGAAACAAGGAAATTAACTGCTACTCACGATCGATCAGCCTTTGACGCAATTTCCTTCACTCTGTTCGTGGCCATGTTTTGCTCGCTAATAACAATGTCCCGGATGTAATTGGATTTTATCGAGCGGGAAATGCCATATAGACTTCAACAGATTTTTTTCTAAGTCTTAGGTGACATCAAAGTTCAGAGAAAATAACGCCAACAGTAGCTAGAAATGTCTAGTACACGTCTAAGCCCTAAATTGATGTTTGCTGTCTAAAACAAGCACAACATTATCGCCACAGTGCAAACGGCCTACTATTACGGGGCTAAATGTCGACCCGTTTATGGCGTTTAGACATCTCAGGACCGCTTCATGTACGATAATGGACGACGCTTGCCAGCAAATCGTTAGGCTTCCACCTTCATTGGACTTAATGATGTCCTCGGGCTAACCTGCGATCATACCCTCCCTCCCTTATATCCAGATGTGGGAAAGGAGGGCGTTTTTTTTTCCCTTCTCCCATTTCCCTTCTTCTTTCCAAAAAAAAAAACGCCTGATCGCAAAAAAAAAAAATCGCCTGATCGCAGGTTATCCTCGGGCAGACTTCCTTTACACAGCAGTAATAGAACGCTAATCGGTCGGCTCCTCAGAGTCACCACGCGAACCGAAATTCAGACGAGTATAGCCTGGGCTGAACTTACACCAACTGAAAAGGGAAGGGGTGTAGCGTTAAATAATTAAAAAAATACATAAATGAATGAAACATGCAGCAAGAAGTTCTCTACATTTCAGGCTAAGTAAGATTTACAAGAGGCTGTCATAGGGAAAGCAAAAAAAGTGATAAATAAATAAATAAATAGATAGATAAATAAATGATGAATCCAAACTGCTTGATTTCTTTAACGCTGTTTTCATAAATCCAGACATATGTTCAACGGAAGACTGGATGACCCAGAAAGGCCGAAAAAATGAGCGTGTCTAATTACTGTTGATCTTTCTAAAGCATCTGGAATCAAACTGGGGCATTCCATTATCATTTGGACATTCCGTGCAAATATATGACTGAATTTATGAAAACCGTGTTAAGACTTTGCACCAAAATAGCGGGCATGTTTTTGGAAAAACGGTCAGACTTATATTTCAAAAAAGGAACGGTGAAACCCATTTTTGTTATGGAATTTTGATAAGCAGGATAAGATGCAACTTTTAGCAAAGTTTAAAAAAAAAATACTTACATAGAGTCCAGAGCCACCTTAAACTGTATTGCCAAAACGATGCGCTAACACGGTAATAGGGAGCTTAAGCAAACCACGACGGCGACGCCAACGAGAACGTCCCCGAACAGAAGGCTGTGCACGTGCGTTATAAATTTTGTACATTTCTTAGCCGTCCTCTGCAAAACAACAACGTGATATGTCCAAGTTCTACGTATTTTGGGGAACGCGAACGACGACGGCTAAATTTTTGTATTTTCATTTGGAACTGGACTCTGGCATTACATATTAAGCTTGAGCATGTTTTGAGCCCGTTAGGCCCACGGAACAGATCTAGGCAATTTTAAAATTGGAACGGGTAAATTTAAATTCATTTTTTACCAGGCGTTATCCTCGGGGTCGCCGTCGTCATTGCTTAAGCTCTCTAACGTCTAGTTAAGTTCGTTTTCCAAAAAGAAAGTTTGCGTACTTTATTTGATGTGACAAATCCAGTTATCTGTGGGCTTATAAATCCAGGAGTTGATGCAAACGTATTAGTTAGCCCCATAAGAATGCCAGCAAACGGCGGACCAATATCCAGGTGATTGACGGCGTAACCAATAGCATTTAAACCCGAGAATCCGACACCTAACACCAGGAATATCACACTTGTCGTTCTTTGTTGAGTGTAGCCTGTTGCTACGATAAATACTCCAGCTAACAGACAACCTAAGGAGAAAGTAATCATCTTTATGTTAGTATTATATTTCAACTTTCACTTCGTAACATAGTTATTGATATCATGTCTTCATAATTATTGATAGAGACGTTTGTTGGGTAAATACCGTCTAACACAGCAACAATAATGATGACAAAAACATCTACTGTTTGATCTCCAACTTTCTTTGTGCGTGTGCTTTAGCCTTAAGTGTTTGCTTTTATTTCCGTTTGTGGTTTCCAGACAACGGCCAGTGAAAGTAATTCATTCTCGACGTTCTTGGCAGCGGTCACCATTACCGCTGAGACGCAGTGAGAAGCCGAATAACCCTCAGTATTCAACAAAATACTAAGTTTCTTCCTTTTTCTTCATCCTCGATTTTATCATTCTCGAATCATGTCCATATTACTGAGACTATTTCTGCTCCTTAGACGAGCGAGCTTAAAAGCGCATCCTTGATGTTTTCTTGGCCAAGGTCTTGACCCAGTTTCCTTGGACACCAAAAGGTAACATTTAGTATTGCTTGGCGTTATGTTTAGTCTTACCTGCTGCATAGAAAATCTTTCGTACTGTGACAATTTTACAAATTTTGTATCTTATGAGCGCGTCAGCTGTCACCCCTCCTAAGGGACCTAGAATGGCTTTAAATAGGTATGGACAGGCTGCCAAGAATCCAGTCTAAAAATAATAAAAGTTATAAAATACTCAACGGAGGATGCCTGATATTATCAAGAAAAGACAGATAAAATACTCAATCCTCGAAACACGACCCCTTAAAGGTATTATACCATTTATACATATAAGCCAGTTCACATATATCTTCGTGAGGGGTTTCTAGTTACCGGAGGAACTTACAGATGTAGCGGCTTCAAACCGGTATTAAAGCATTTCCCAAAATATGAACAATTTCCTCAATCCCCAGACAGACTCACGTTATCATGTAGAATAAAACTATCCGTTCTTGGTTGGTAAGAGAGGACGAGGGGTAAGAGAAATGATCCTCCATATAGGCCTCATTCCTAAGGCTTCCTAAATACTTCCAGCAATGGTATACACTTTTTGATAACTTTGACTGTTATTGCCGAACTGTACTCGTTTGAGCGTTCAGTACAAGTTGTAGAAAATGTTTATTTCTCGAGAGCTGCTATTTAGTGTCAGGTTTGTTGTGATATGCTTCTGGTGTATGATAATGCAGAGTCCGGCCTTCAACTCAGCGTGAGGGGTTCAATTTCTTGCGGAGTATCGCCTACTACAATCGTCTTCGCCTTTGCTGTATACGTTATGTTTGATCGGTGTCTTTCACTGCGAAATTTCGCCTTTCCCATCTGCCTCCTCTTTTCTCGTCTTCCTCTCAGTCTTTCTCCACTGACTTCTATCGGATTTCACAAGGAAAGCGCAAGCCTGGGGTGTGAGCCCCGAAGTTAGAGCGCAAAACAACAGGAATGCCTTTCTTCGGGATAGCGAACAAGAAGAAGCGGGAGAACTGGAGTAAATTGAAGACAGAAACAATACTTTTAAATGACTTGTGCGCAGCCAATGTTGTTGCTGCACGAAGGAGGGATATATACTAGAATTACAGTTTACTTGCTTCACGCTCCAGAAAATTGGAAGAGGAAATTGAAGTTGACAGTATGCAAGGCTTTTCGCCCTACTGATTGGCTAATTCTCTGAGATGCAAGTATTCACAAATTGGCATACGGGTGTGTCGCTTGAAGTTGGCAAACGTTTTTCCTATCTGCAGGAATTAGGCAAGGATCTGTGTTCCAAGCTTTATCGGCCTTCAATACAACTCCGTCGTTCTGTGTAAGGGGCAAGAGAACTACACTACGATGGAAAGGTATTGGTAAGTGATCAATAGTTTGTGGAAACTCAAAACACAACTGAATCCTCAGGTTCTGGATGTTGAAAGGAATATTATGCTGAGCATCAGATAAATTGATATCCAGTGAATACAGGTAATCAAACCAAACTGCTACTAAATGACAATGATTTGTTTTTCAGACAAATTTCAAACGTTGTTCTTGTTGTTGTGCATAAGGATATATATTAGGTTTGTAATCAAAACCTACCTGTTCGATATCAAAATCCAGAACATCTTTAAAATAAGTGGGCATGCCGGTAAATAACGTGTAATATCCCCAGCACGCACCAAAGTGGCCGAATACAATGGCCCACACTGCAGGTGACCTTAAAATGTCTGACCACGGAAGATGCTCAAACTGGAAAGTAAGAAAAGCAACTGAATTCAATATATCACACTTACGTTTAACTGAGTAAAATAGAGTGAGGTATGATTAGACATGTCCAAAGGCGGAACGTAAGGAATACTACCTGGAAAGCTAAAAACGCAAACGTAGAGCGGGGAATGGCCCATTCCCTCTATGAGATATGACTGCAGAGAATCATGGTAGTTGTATTCAACAACAAAAAAGAACATCCAGTCCAGAATGATGAATACAACTACCATGATTCCCTGCAGGCACATCTCATAGCGGGAATGGGATATTCAGATGAGGAGAATTAAACTTTGTCGGATGGCTCGGATTTTAATTTTAATGTTTTAGCCCCACAAATAATCAATAACAGATCTGAGAATTTTATCTATTTTTAACTAGTGACTTGATTTAACAAAAATATAATCTTTTATAAGAATGATTTTTATCCTTCGATTGTAGCTTCTTAATTATTCTTAGCATTTTTGTCTTTTTATTTAGTACACGACCCCACAAGCTTGTTAGCTTTGAAATTTTTTATCGGGTATAAATAAAGGTTGTATGTACGTCGACCTTGCCATTTATTCCAAGGCTGCTATCGCTAGCGTTTTGGACCCGTATCATGACACTCATTCTATTTAGGTCCACTTTAGTCCTGTCCATCTCTCTTCCCTGCCCTTTATAGAAGCATCAGATATTTAATGTTTACTGAGTCGGTCAGCTGTAGTATCGGATCTAGTATCTGAGAGAATTAATGCATTTCAGCAAGAGATAATCTCTTAATTTCAGTTACTGGGCTGAGACCTTTTAACCACCCGGATATAATTAACCACAACCATTTTAAACTTCCTTTTGGCGGGATAAACATTTAGTCCATGGGCCAGGACCCTGGAAAGAGCCGTTTGGTACCAAAACGAGGGACAAATTCTAACACTTATTTTTAACAACATTGATTCCTCTAGGTTGTTTTGGTGTATGATAACCACGTCAAATGAGTAGCTTTACTAGGATTATCACGTGATTAAATGACGTCACTCGGTTTGGCTGAATAAGCAGAATTGGTAAAAAGATGCCTAATAACAGTTAAATGCAAAACTGAAAATGTTACATACATTAATTTTCGTTATTGCAAACTTCAAACGCAGTTTTCAGACCTAATTCCAATAACTTATATATGACTTATAGGTGTTATCTCTGAATGGTTTCCATGGCAACACTTGTTTATTTATTGCAATTTAATGGCAATTAAATCTAAGTCTAAAGGCATACACAAACAGGCAAAGCCATAAGGATAATCTGTAAAAGAGTGGAACACTCCATTCGAGACAGATCACCATATAGCTAATCTAAATAAATAATCATGTAATAACAATCAAGAAAAAAAAATTATAAATTAAATTATAAATATGAACAATAAGACGGAAAATGTGAAAAAAAAAGGAAAGTGCTCGTGTAAATTGCATTGGCTACTTTCGAACGCTCGTTCTAAACTACATTGACTCCTCTTGCTTAGTTTGGTATATGATAGCCATGTCAAATGAGTAGCTATACCAGGCTTATCAAGAGATCAACTGCAAATGACTCGGTTGGGCTGAACAGATAGAACTGGCACAGTTGTGATTACTACGGTCAAATACATGCAAATGCAAATGCAGTCATGTCACATACACTGGTTTTTAGTTATTGAAAATCTCAAACGTTTTCAGAGCTCATGTCAACAACTTATTTTTAACTTAAAGAAATTGTTCCTGGATGGTTTCCATGGCTAAACTTGCCAAATGTTAAATATGAATAATTATTCAGGATATAAGAAACTGCTTGTGCATGTGTTACATTGATAATTAAAGTTAGATTTCTTCGACTTCTTCGCAGTCATCTCAGACAAACTCCTCGATAGAATCTTCACATCTGTTGTCACAGTCTAATCGCTTGCACACATCCGTGCACTTCAAACCATTTGCCAGGCAACTGCAGTTAGGAAGTTGACATGACCTTGTACACGAGCAAGACAGTAGTTGTAGCACGGCTGTAGGGGCTGGGTTACCGCTCATCCAGTCAACGGCAAAGTGATCACCATCCTCGCGCCAGCCAAAACCAATGGGGGTCGTGTCCCTTGGCAGCTTTGCAGACGTCGCTTCCAAATGGCTGCTTGGAAGTTTGCGCGAGCCGCATGCTTGAACAAGCAGTCAATACAAGGTGGTAATTGGGTGGAGTCGATGTTACCCTTCTTGGCGCAGAATAACCTGTACCTCAGCCCATTAATGTTATCGGTTCCAGGTTGAGAGCAGTAGATCTTACATGTAAACTCTTGAAGGCTCTGAAAAAGCATATCTGATAGAACCCATTCCATCCCCAGCTGCTTAAACATTTCTCGGTAAGGTGTCTGTTGCTTGACAAGTCGTAGGGCTGTTATCTTTTCCCTTCCAGCGAAGGCACTCACTGTGTCACAACTAGTGAAACATGCATACCAATTAGGCATTTGCAAAGTTCTTCTCCTACCCCCACACTGGAGATACTGACATATCTAGTTCTTGTCTGCGCTCCACGCTTGACATACATGGATGCCGAATAGAGTAATTAAACGCCAGGCAAAGCAAGAATACGTCTGTATCTTCCGATGCCCGACCACCGCATTGTAGCCAGATTTAGCTCTATGAGCTGCATGTAGAATAAGCCTGGTATCAGCTTCTTCCTGTGTGGACTTGAGCTCTTCAACTATATTGGCAGCTTGTGAGGTAATCTCGTAACAGTCACTTTCACACGAAAAGTGATCTTGTCTGTCAACTTTGTTCTGTATTAATCCCGTCTCCACCCCTTTACCACAAACCCTGTGAAGGCCTTTTTATTCTTTGGATTCAAAAAGAATTTTCTCCACCGCTGCACCTTGTGTTTGGATGCGTCCGCATGTAGCCGCACTAAGACCCTTAAAAGGCTTTTTCTTCGTGCGTTTTCAAGATCTTTTTGGCAGATAACTTCTACAAATCTTCTAGAACGAGGACCGCAACCATCGTCTACATTGTAAATGGGACGATTTTCTGCATCCAGTGCCTCGACACTCCTCTTTTTGGTCTGAACTATCTGAGTTGATGGTTCCGGGGGAAGTTGTGGTCCGAAATGCCTCGCCTGCACTGCTATTACATTCACTCTATGCGATGTTCCTCCACCCGATAACGTTTCTTCTAGGCGGTCAATGCTATCCCATACCAAAGTAGTACCAACATGAGGCTGGATGTTATCTGGCAATGAGATTTCAATTGTTGATGTCATTTTGTTAAGGCACAGTGCGGTGTTGATTTCTTCAAGCTGAGAATAGGCGATTTCGTGGCCGCAGCGATAAAGCATTTGGATGAGTTCAACGTTATCTGTCAGGGTCTTCACAGCATAGGGAAGAGGGATCTGTTTGGATGGCTTAATCTTTCCTCTGCTCAATCCAAACATCAGATCGTGGGCGAAGGATTTCATCAACCTCTGCACTCTTGGATGACAGTTTTTATCTGGCCACTCTTTTTTTCCAGTCTGATATGTTTGCAAGAATGAACCCTGCTCTTTGGGAACATTCATTGCGCTCTTAGCGAGATCTGAAGGGCGTGGAGACAATGAGATCTTGTTTTCTGTTCTTTGAATGGCTTTGCGAATGTCAATAGCAGCCCGGTGTATATTTGAGTTCCGAGAAGACTGGTTTGCATTGCCTTGTTTTTCCAGAAGAAGAGTTGTTATGTACTTGGCTACAAGAAGTGTGTCAAATTGGCGGAAACTATGAAGACACTGGTGGTTTCTAACAAATTTTCAAAGAGGAGTGGACATCGCCAAATTCTGCCTGGAGATTCCGTCTGGTGTGCTTCTTTGTGGATAACTTGATTTCTTCAACCACCAAAGACGTGAGATACGTACGATATAAGTAGTTCTGTCATTTCAGTCAATCTGACTATTTTCTCGTTTGCAAGAACATCCGATCTGATGTAATCATCTGATGTAAGCATCTGGTAAGCTTCTGAGTTGAGATTAGCATACTCATCTTCTCAGCTTTCATCACAGCCATCGGAAGCCCCAGTGGACTTGCCTCAGCCCTAGTATAGCCCTTGTAGCATGTCCTGTGGTAACAAGCTTCAGCTGTTACGACTTCACGCGACGCAATTGCGAGAATCCTGTTGTCCTTTTTTTCCATGGCTGATTTTCTAATTGAGTGATCTGCACGCAAATCTCTGTACTGTTCCAAGGGTTCGCAATTTCTTGTTCCCTTAAGATACTTCTTTTCACAGAACATGCAGACATGTTCGTAAGTTGTGCTGGTGGTAGGGGACTGTCGGATCGAGGTCCTCTTAGCTGCCGTTGGTCGTCAGTTCAGCTTGTTGCTTTGAAATTGTTTCCAAGAGCTTTTTCATGGTAAACACGCTACGACATTTTCTGTGATAGTAAATGTTGGAATTTCTCCTTCATTTAATGTCTCAGCAATATCAAGGTGTTTTACGAACAGCAGCTGCTCGCCTCTTACAAGTGTACTTCAGGACCCCTCATCTTTTGGTCTAACTACTTCCGTGTCATCGTCAGTACAGTGCATAATACTTGCACAACTGGACTGTTCTGAACGTGATCGCTTTTGATCGATGTTTTGTTCTTCAGGCGTCACATTTCTTCTTTTTGTGCCACCTATTCAGTCATGCAAGGTTTTACGTCAATACTAAGACTTAAAGGTTTTAAAAAGCCATTTTTGAACCGGTTTAATTTAAGCACTTAAGTTTATATTGTTTTATTAAGGTGTTCGCTCTTCACCAAAAATGATTTTACATAAACAACAAAAGCAGCACAAAGGACCATCCGCACTGGTCATTGTAAATTAGCTTAGTCACTATATATGAATGAAATCATCTTTAGCAGTGTATGAAATGACCCCCATATCAATGGAAAACTATTATTTAATATCATTTTCCTTTTGATGCTTTTCAAACTCCATATTTTTCAAAATCTCTCATTATGTCATCTACTGCTACACCTTTTGTATAAAATGACGAATGATATACACTTGAACGCCTATTTCGAGGATCTGTAAGTTTCTTGTCAAAAATCGACACTATCAGCTTAATATTTAGTTAATTGATTTCTCTAAATGTTCACCTAGATGCTTACTGTTTATTTATCCCCTGAAAACATTTCTCGTTTCTATAAGGAACCAAAATTTTAGCACACATTAGCCCTACACACCTGTCAAGAATGCCGCCATCTTGGATTTACTCATGATGCAATGTGAATGACATCGTTGGTTGTTTTTTTAGTTTTTCGTGTAATCCTGACACAAATTTCTACTTCTAACAACTTCGCGGAAAAATACAAATGTTTTCCTTTTTTTCAAATATCTGAAGTACTGATAAAACGATCGTGACCATATATTTAGAGGATCTTCTTCTGAGCCTCGTTTCCATGCTGAAGCCATTTTTTGCGAAATTTTAAATTAAAAAATCTCACACAAAGCTACTCATTCAGAAAGGTTATCATACAAATTTGAAAACAATTCATGCAGTAGTATCAGCTGATAACACTTAGGTTTTGTCCTTAGGTTTGGTACCGAAAAGTGGTCTGGCCCATGGACTAATTCTATTTTTTATTGTTCACCCGCATAAATTTACTCGTTAAGCCGCATTCCTAGTAAGCGAAAATGACATAAATGACATGAATTTATGTGTTAAATTTATAACCACAAGATGTCCACCGGCTTGAACGAAGTTCGAACCCGTGACTTCTGGGACGCCCGGCACCCGACAAAGATTTTAAGGGGCAGCACGCCCTCTCCACGAGGTCGAAACCCTTACCCTTTTCTATACTGAACACACTGATAGAAGCTTTAACCCTGTCGTGTACCTTTAATTTCGTGGGAAAAGGTCTATACATATCTGCAGTAAGCACACCACATTTCTTTTCTGTTTAAATTGTATTAGCACTGTTAGGTCTGGATTGATTAGCCAGTTTGATACTTTTACTTGAAATGGCTCAGCCATTAGTTGTGTCAGTTCTAGATATTTTGAGATGGCATTTAAAAACCCAAATCCGGGTACTCTCCACCCTTTTCTTTACTTGCGATCGTGATACCCTTAACATATTATATTTCTCTAGCCTGAAAAAAAGTGCTCCTTTCGGGGGAGCCTCCCAGTATAGTCCATGATGGATAGTACACCTCCGGGGATACCGGTGCATTCCACTTTTTTTGAGTTGCCCGGCTTTGTTGGGGATCATGTTCCGTCCATCATTTGCTATACATTAAGCTGAAAGTAATGACTTTTTTTGTGCATAGACTTGGGAGTACAGTGGGGGGATAAAGTCAAAGCCTTACTTCAGCTGAATCACTGGATCCTCTAATACTTGTCTCGATAAAATCTTTCTCTGCTGTTGATATAGTAGGATGAGCTAAGGGTGAGTCGTGGACAATCATCTCCCAAGCACAATACCAAACTATACCTGACAATCCTGAAACATAATCAGAAAAAAAGTTAGTGAAACTCAAATTAATAACTACTTATTAACAGAGAGTGAGATCTTTACGGGAAAATCTCCGACCGAGACCTTGCCGTATTGACCGAGCTTGCTTAAGCAAACCACGACAGTGACGGCAATGAGAACTTCATCAAACAGAAGGTTTAATGAGTACAACAATGGCTGTGCACGTGTGTTAGAAATCTGTGTACATTTCGCAGCCGTCCTCTACAAAACAACGTGAAATGACCAAATTTTACGTATTTTGAAGAACGTGAGCCACGACGGCTAATTTTTGATATTTTCTTTTAGAATTGATCGTTGACGTTACATCTTTGGTTTGAGTAGCGTTTTAGACCACTCGGTATTCTGAATAGTTCTTGATAATTACGAAATTCAAAAGTAAAATATAAATCCATTTTTTTCCAGCAGCCGTCCTCGACGCCACCGTCGTCATCGCTTAAGCTCCCTGATAGCGAGGTCAATACGGCAAGGTCGAGGTTTGAGATTTTCCCGCTGAGACTGAATGTTCGAGGTCAATAAGCTGTTTTATACATGGCTTTTTGATTTGTTGTTGCAAGCCCGTAATCGGCCCGTGGGCATTACGGGAGAATTATGTCCTACAATTGGTCAATCAGAGTGCGCGTTATATCGGATACAAGAGCAAGCCATATAATAAGTTTTTTTTATTTATTTATTTAAAGTAACACATCTTTAACAAGTTACACGTATCACAAATTACAAATTACAATAACAAAGTACTCTGGTATGGCTACTCCGATACCACAATGAAGCCATATAAGTTTACTGTTACCTTTTGAACTATTTTTTTTTATGCCTTCTTGAACATACACAGAAGTAATTTGTGTAGTAATATTACTGGTTTAAAGCCTTTACCTATACAATAAAACACTGACGGCCAACCACCATCAAAGCCGTATTTGGATAAAACTCCTGTTAGTGGTATGGCGACTATATTTCCAAATGGACATCCTGTGGACAAAGCAAAACAGCTCAGGGTAGGAAAAAGAAAACGCTCATAAGCGTCAGATGTTACAATCAAAACAAGAAGAAATCTTTTTTAGTTTTTCTTTTGATTTGAAATTATTGTGAGCATTGATCAATGTCTGTTTCCTTGAAAACCATCCTTAGTTCATTCATTCATTCATTCATTCATGCTTAGCTTAGCCTTCTCAGTGCTTACAATGAGTGGCACAGGGTTAGCAGAATAATCCTCTTTATGGACTAGCTTTGGACAACAAACTGACTGATTAAGTAGTAGTTATAGATACAACAAGTATGGCAAAACAGTCCCGGGGAAATTTTAAAAAGATCCCCTAAGAGGTTGCAAGATCTTCTTGTGTGGGTATGGCTTAAATTTTTTTTCACCCCTAAGAGACCATGATCTATAGCCTCTTGGAGGTACCAATTCTTAAAACTACCCATCGACTGACACTTCCATTATTTTTAAAAGTTACAAATAAGTTGATTGTCAAATATCTCCTGTCATATTTTTTTCTAAACTGAAGAAACTCAAAGATACTGCAAAAGTTCCTGCTGTACACCTTTTGATGCTGAACACCCTAAGATGTACCAAGGGCGCTTTTTTAATCCCCGTCTCTTTTGTATAGGAGTCTTCCCGGGAAGGTATGCTCCATGAATTCAAGTTCAATGTAAGTGACAAAATAACTAACGAGGTGCGCATGCGTATCGCCGACTTGGTTATAATCGCCTATATCCAATAAGAGTGGGTGGAATAATTGTTTTAGTAAATACACAACCTAGGTTACTGACGAAGGAATTTTTGAGAGTGATTTTGTTCAATCAATGACGACGTTTCAGTTTCACCAAAACGCCCTTGTCAACTATCACGTGATAGAAATCTCGAGCTTATATCTAATTGTTCAATACAAAACTCGGCCTCTTAGTTTAATGGTTAAGAAGAACTAATTTGTTAGATTTTGACGGGCAAATACTGCTAAATATCTAACGATCGAAAGCTATCTTGTATATTTATAGACTTCTGGTAGTTCGCAAAGTCTGATATGAATTTTAATGGAGAAAACGCATCTAAAAGCACAACAGAAGCCCCTACATAATGAAGAAGTAAGGGTTACATCGAAAAATCTACACAACATCGTTCAAAACGTAAATTAGGCGTCATTGAAGCTTTGTTACATTTTGACGCCAGCTTCATGAAATCATGTGATCAGATGAGGTCAGGTCGTTTAGATCAAGCTGAAGAAAATAAAAAAAATGAGTGAAGTGTTATGGAATTTAGTTAATTAAGAGCAAATGTCACCAAAAATCGAGCAAAATTTAAGGGATTTGGCGGCAGAAGTCGAAATATCGATTTCTCTCTCTTTTCGTGCACAAATAGCGCTTAGGTAGATATGAAACGTGATGTAGTTTTTTGAGCTCAAAGCGCTTTAAATTCGAGAAAATCGAGGAAAACGATTTTCGCCTCGACTGTCGCCAAAATGGCCGCACACAAAGGCTGAAAATTAGAAATCTAAACTTCATTTGCGTTTGTGCGTAAAGGAGAACCACAAGTTATCGATTGTCTTTCTTGAAAGACAAAGTATTCAGCTATCCAAAACAGCTTAGAACTTGACCTGAGCGCCATTCGAGAATAAACAAACAATTTAAAAAAAAATCCCTTCGAGTTACTTGGTCAAATTCCTGATTTACTAACAAAATTCAGAAATATTTTCCGACATGTGCCATAACTCTAAATTCCTTGAAACTTCGCCTTTGGAACACTTTTATGTGGTCATAAAATGTGTATTAAAATCAGCTTGGGTTATTCTTCGAGTGGTGTTTGAGGCCCGGCCCTAAAACATCAGGAAAAGTAAACAATGGACTGCTGGGTGTTGTTCTGAGGGCAACTAGGTATAGGCGTTTAAAGTCCTTGTATTATTAGTTCTTTGTACTGATAAGCAAATTGCTTGCCCGCACTTGTAGTATAAAGGTAAAACAATTCAATCTCAACGCCAAACTAACTGTATGTTTTAAATAGGTTTTCTGCTTTCGAATGCTAGACATTTGTGACGAGATGTCGATTTCACACCAAGCTCTTGGTGCGGTTCTTGCGATCTCAAATTTCATTAAGAGTCGTCTAGTTATTGTAACTTTGGTTGAGTCTACTTCGTACATCGTGCGACTTCCAGAAACTATATGTATTATATTTTGACGATAGTATTTGTCCTCTAATTAGTTGTTTGAGATGTATTAGACGTTTTCGCTTTCCACCGGGTGCCGCCGAATCGTTAGTGCACTTGACCCAAATGTTAGACATTTTTACAGAGCGGGTTGTTTACCAAAGAGCGGCAGTTTATTTCGTAAGTAAAACATGTTTCCGACAGTCTTTTGTACTTATGTCAGTACATAGTTCAGTTAAAATTGGTATCTACAAACAGATCGGAATAATTTGTCTCGCGAATTCCAGTTAAAAGTTCAGTCAGATATATTACCTACCAAAGGGAAGTTCTTCTAACTAACATTTTCACTTTTTTTGACTTCCTGCGATTTGTAATCCGGCATGATTCACCGAAAAACCCGCTTCCAATATGCTTAACGATGGCCAGAAACTCATAGCTGGCAAACGTTGCTTTGGTATCAATGCTGTGAGAATAGGCTTTTTGCTATAGTGCTATTCATCAGTCTTCTCAAAGCAATGTGATCTAGACCAGAACAGCGCTTCTGCCGGGGCCAGGTTCAATAAAGGATGGGTAACTCTATCCACCCGAAAACTCACTAACCCAGATTGGATAGTAATTTACCCTATGATAGCGGATCAATCTTTTGAACCACTGAGCCAGATGTGTAGCTAGAGGTTGTATAGAACTAGTCATGTTTTTTTTTTACAATTTAAGTTTGTGGTTAAGGTGGCTCCCTGTAGTTTTACAACTGCACGCGTGCAAAGTACGAAAGCTCAAGTAATCTGCGCGCGCTCAAAAGAAAACGTAAGTGTTTTTCAATATTTATGACGTCAACATGAGCACAAAAAGCAAAACTGACAGTGAATTTTCTCGCGTTTCCTTCGGTGAATTTTTGTTTTAAATTGGGCTCAGTTGTAACCACATGTAATTCCTATAAAACACCCCTTTTTGCTAAAATCTGTCAGAGCTAATCTGATATATTTAGAAGAATGACAAATTACAGAATATTGGAAAAACCGTCTGAACAATCTTGACTTTTTACCAATTCAAAATGTCAGGTAATATCATTTCCATGAGGTGGCAAAGTATGAAAAAATTTCACCGAAGGAAAATATAAATATTAAGGAGTTTAGGCTGAATTGAGGAATATATCTGCCTGTGATTAGATGAGGTGTTGCCATGGTAACAGCCTTAATCCAAAAATTGACAACTAAAAAATAAGCCTCATTTTAACAGTACCCATACTGGTAAATCTCTACAGGGAAAACTTTAAGAGAAATTAACTAAGTTTCCTTTTCTAACTCGCGCTCTATAGGGAGGGTGTTCGTAAATACTCTAGGGAGCCACCTTAAAGCTGAAAGCGGAAAATAAATATTTTTCTTCATATGTATTTATTGGACATTGCTGAAGTAAATTATTTCTGTCGTCATTCTCGATTTCAATAATTCCCGTTTTCGGATTCCACATTACGGATTCCGGATTCGGATTCTAGATTCCATTCTGTGTCTTAGGGTTGCCCTCATTATATTGCGATCATTAATGCCTTAACATTCCATTTCTCTTGACGACAACTTTGATATGACATCAACTGTAACTTGATCTCGCTGGGAGTTCTCTAATAGATGCCTTAGCTTAGGTTTTTCAAGCAATTAATTTCAAATTGTCTGTTGTTTCTGCTTCAGCCGCCATTTTTGTTTCCGAGAAGGCACTGGGCCCACTCTTAAAACAGGGTCAAGCGGTTCTTATAGACGAATAAAGCCTGGGAGATAGTGTTTGAGAGCAGGAAGTCAAGTCGCGTTATATAAGGAATATATCACATGTCATAATAGAGAGCCCACGTCACGTCATGTGATAACCACATAATGGAAGAAACTCACCACATAAATACGTAACCACATCACGAAGACTTCAACACGTTACGATGGAGACACAACACATTGCTATGAAACCTCGTCACATAACGACAATTCCACACAACATAATGACAGAACCTCGCCACATAAATATGTAAACTCACCAGGTCATACGAAGACCTCAACGCATCACGATGGAAACACAACACATAACCATGAAACCTCAACACATAACGACAATTTCGCACAACATAATGACAGAACCTCACCACGTTACGACACAACCTCACCACAAAACAATGTTACTGCAGTGCATCATGACGAAACTTCATAGCATCAATACAACACTTCACGATCGAAAGAAAAAAAATCCCATACGAAAGTTATGGCTTTCCATACGCTTCACTGGTATTTCATCCTGTAGTATCTAAAGAGTGTGTACTTTGCCGAAGAGTTGATACTTGGACACTCATGGGCAGGTGGGTAACTCTACATGGGGTTTCGATGATAGGTACGGTAAAGTGTGCGTGGGGCCTAGTGGCCCAAACATCCAGAGCACCGGAGCTTATCCCGGTTTCTATAGCATTCCACGCCATTCCCCTCCCCCCCTCCCCACCCCTCCTCTTCACTTGATGGGATGCTAGTCCTTCATAGGACTACATCAAAATATTAAATTCACCTACTTACTTATATACCTCGGTGGAGAGACGCACCGTGAGAGTAAAGTTCCTTGTCCAAGAACATAACACAATGACCCCGACCAGGGATCGAACCCATATCGATCAATCCAAAGTCCAGTGCGCTAACCATTGCCGTCTTTAGTGACACGCACCAGTGAAATAACTCACCACGTTATTGTTTTAAAGCTACATACTTTGCAGTTTCAGACATAATAGGCAAGACGTTACGAAATATCGATTGCTAGTGACTTTTCTCCATCTTGCCTCACTTAACATATTGTCATCTCGTATGGCATAATTGCAGATCTTCTGACAGCAGAAAAATAGAACGGATTCAAGAACGTGCACTTAGAGCAGTATTTAACTCCCATTCAGAAACATATGAAAACCTTCTGGTTCGAGCAGAGCTACCTTCACTACTAAATCGTAGACTACAAGATATCGCTGTATTGATGTACAAAGTAAAATATGACCTTGCGCCAGGTATTGTTGACGAACTATTTAAGCAGAAAAATACTAGTTATTCACTCAGAAATAGTGATTTTGATATCCCTACTTTTAATACAATAAACTATGGAAAACATTCTCTAAGATATCAAGGACCGCGCACATGGTCGAAACTGGATAATAAATTGAAAGGCTCTCTGAATATCGAATCATTCAAAACGAATATTAGGAAAAAAGACCTCACGTCTTTTCTGTACAACAGCAATAATTGTTGTAACCTCTGTAATTCTAAAAGACTACCTATTCATGCCTACTGTTTTCATGTACCACTTATACATACATTTTTGCAGATTGATTGTATATACACTTCTTTTTTTTACTTGTTTAATTGTAAATAATTTTAACTTTTTTTTTTGTTGTGTCCCCAATTAGTAGTTAATACTACACTTCAATAAAGCGGTTATTATTATTCTATTTGTTAAAAATAAATGAAACTTTGATAACCTGCTATGGATATGGTAATTAAACTGCTTCGCTCCAGTGGGGGAGCCCACTTGCTCCAGATGGCATGGTTACAAGGGAATGTTACCCCCTACAGACCAAGCAAATAAACAATAATATCGTAAAAAAATTTACATGACTGTAAGTTTTGTCCATTTTCCATTTTTACTTAAACTTTTTTCTTAATTTTTTGCCAATTTTTATCTACACAACGCTAAAACTTTGATAATACCCACGTGCAAATGTTTTGATTCGTAATTTGGTGCTGGCCTTATTAATTAATTCATTCACGTTCCCTGGCAGTCAGTGCATCCCTGTGAGATGGTTCTCGTTGATTCTTAATCATGCACCTTTTTTCTGAGCTAAGTGTCCAGGGGTCCGTTTCTCGAAAGCCCCGGAAACTTTTCGGACCGGTAAAGCCATTTTTAGTCCATCCGTATCTAAAAACGGAGAAGTGTATACGACTGAAACTTCTTGTATGAAGGGAACTTCTCTTCATATCACGAATATGTCAATAAAACAGCTATGTAATCGTAGGATTCGAGATTTTGCTATGGCTTTACGGGCCCGAAAAGTTTCCGGGGCTTTCGAGAAACGGGCCCCTGACCTTGTCTAGTCCCTCAAACAGATTCCATGTTGCCGCGCGTCTGTTCAGTAATTAATCACATCTCTTAGGTGAACGATGGCTGAACAGGCACACGTGGAATCTATTTATTTTATGCAATAAAGAAACAAAAATGTTTAATGACGTCATCTATGCGTCCGTCATCCAATTGATCATAGGTAAAAACCAATCAAAAGGCTAGAGTAATTTAACTTATTAGGTAAATAAGAATTGAAGCCAGCCGCGAGAAGTTTTCATGTTTCCAAGGTAATAAAGTATGACCAACTACAGTAAGTGGAACGTCAGCAGTTCGTTGAAGTGCTTTTGAAGAGTCCAGTTTTAACCCACCTAATAACTTTCTCAGTGAGATCACTCTCATTCCATTTCCCACACATAGAAACATATAAATTTTACTAGTCTTAAATATCTAGGTTTCATAAATAGCCTGCTTTGTGTATAAATGAGTTCGTTACCAACACTATGGTACTTGATAATGCCAGTACAATATTACCAACTTAACAACATTATTTAGCTGTGCTTCAATATTACCAACTTACCAAAAACAAACCTTGGAAAATTCGAACACCAACTAAGGCCATGACGTGATATCGGGCAGCTATTGGAGTAAGAATAGCTAACAAAGATGTCAAAAGAACGCCATAACCAAACACACGTGTGCCACCAATTTTAATAGCAAGCCAAGCTCCTGGGATCTGTAAAACCCAGTAACCGTAAAAGAATGCGCCAAGGACAAGACCTAAAAAAAAATTAATTACAGTCAAACCACGCTGGTTAAGTGAAGAAAACCAAAAGGACACAGAAAGCTGTCCCTATCAGCGAGGCGTTGGTATTCAGAAGGTCAATTAAGGAGAACGGCTTCAAGGTAAGGACTAGTTACTCTCGTTATCATGAAGTGTCAGTTTAACGGTACGCCCTTTCAGTATTCGTAGCCGGTTTCCCAGAGATGTCATAAACATTATATTAAAAATAAGCCCTAGGGAGGCAGTCAGAGACGTACGACTTCGGGAGTGTTGGAGACGGATGGAGCCTTTATTGCGGTGTGAAGCACATTGCACACTGTAGAAAGAAACTGAAACAGGACAGACTTTATCAAGTCGAGGGTCTCTGTGATTCTCTGAACGTCCAATTCTTATACTATAGAAAAAAACGCCATTGCACGTACCTTGCAGTTTAGAATTCCAGTCAAATTCAGCTTGCTGTAAATGTTCAAAATAAGATGTAAAATTAAAATAAACGACTTAATTTATGGAGGAAAACACAAACCAGTGGCTCACGTGAACTCTAGCGTAATATTTTCAAGAGATAAGCTTTTTTCTCATCATGTACATGAAATAAAAGAGTTCTAAGAAAGAACTAACGAGCTAAAAATCATAAAACTAGTTTAACTAATTACAATAAAGCGATATTGATTAAAAAGAAAAGTTGCAGAGAAAGCGAGGAGCCCCCGCGAACGGATTCTTACAGCGTTCGTCAGTTCCAAACAGCCCTGCGAATGCTGGCTTCTGATTAGGAAGAAAAATCCCTTGTATTATTCTGGCCAATCGGCGGGCAGTGGGTTCACAGGACAGATAACGTGTTCTAATACGAAACCTGCACAAAAGCTAGTTCCTTCTTTGCATTTATCTTGCTTTGTAGCATGATTTTACCCAAAAAGAATAGTCTTGTTAACATATCAACGCCGAAACGCCCGAATGGTGAAGCGCTGCTACACGCACTGCACGCGTAACTACCGTGCACTCGACATACCTGTTTGGCCTGTGAGTCCAAAAAATATACATGTTTCTGTTTACGGAAAGCAATGACGCGAGTACGTGAGGGGTCCATCATCATCACTTGCACATGCGAATATATATTTTTATTCTTTTTACGCAAGGAAATCTTTAACAGAGGGATAACAACTGGATTTCCCATTCACCATTTTATTTTTTCAACGGATTTTGAGTAATAAATCGTTATTATTATTGTAATGTCATGAGTAACAAATTACTCCTTAAAGGGACACAGTCAGCTAATTTGTATATCACAGAGACGCGATCCATACTGTTTCTAACCAAATATGATAAAATAATATCACAGGATGAGCAAAAGCACACTGAAAAACAGGTTTTTCAGTAAACGATTGAAAATCAAGCAAAACGCTGCGAAGATTGAAGCGGATTTCTAGATGTACTCGACGAGTATCTTTGATTTTGAGGTTAAGGTGAACTCTTTTCAAAGCGAGAAAACTAGGGCCCAGGTCAGCGCGGTTTCAAAGCTGACTGTGTCCCTTAATTCTGGCGTGAAATTTAAGCGTTAATTTATACTGAATTTCACGTGTGAAATTACAAAATTACCAAGGCAACGTTTGGCGCGAAATTTCTCGATACAACAAACAAGTCAAAAACCCACAATGGTAAGCGTTATTCGTCACCCACGAAATTAAAACACGAAGGCGAGGGAAATTATTACAATTTTGACAAAACACAAGAGAAATTATTTGCTATTTCGCGGTATTTTTTTTTAACTTATTTGACGGTTGACAGTGCAGAAGTGTAGCGGCTCTCGTAAGCTTGAAATTCTTTTCATTGTTAGCAGCTGTTATTGTTTTAGGGCCAGGAGCATTCTTTCTATTGTTTGTTCTATTGTCCTCTCAAAGTTTATTAGTCCACTCATGTCAGACTTACGAGAGCTGCTTGCCGACCTGACACTGGGCGTATTTGACGATTGACGGTAAATGTTTTGACGGCACAGATCAATCCCTTTGAGATCTTTCGCTTTGTGCTCATGCACCAGAATGCATCAGTGTATTATTTGTCTCATTAAAGCATCCTGCCTCGCACCAACCCCAACCCCGTTTCCAGGGTCTCTCATCTTCCCGCCTTATTGGAGCCGGAGGCCGAAAATATAAAAATCTTGGTAACGAGGTTGCCCTACTCCCTTATAAAGTATCCCTTTTTAGAGGTTTTGGGTATAAAGGGTATATGAATATTTTAGTGCGGCCAAAGTTTGACTGCATTTTATCCGCGACGTTATGTTAAAATATTACTTGATTGCAACTCCTTGCGGAAATTAAACAATCGCATTAATTGCAAGCCATACATTCAGCGGTTTAAGGTGGAATGGTACCCTCAAACCTAGAGATTTTTAAACTCTTGTTCTTATGCCATCGTAGCTTGATTAAGAATATAACGCAGACAGTGGTGATAAACATTGTATTCCAACGCATTTTTAATACAGAACTTGACGTTTCGGATGCTAGTCTACATACATTTTCAAAATGTATGTATTTAAAAATAAGAGGTCTGGAACCTAGACTGGGAAAAATGATCTTCAGCTCTAGACATCATCAGGAGAAACAGCTAATAAAGCAACAACTTCTCACTACTGACTGACTATTTACTACTATCAAAGGAAGGTTTTAGCTTTTGAATGAACAGAGTCTCTTTAATTCTGCAAGGAGAGTCAGTTTTGCAGGAGGCTAAAATGTCAAAATGATCCCATTTTATGTTGTGACCAGTGGTTTTCACATGATCAGCCATTGCTGATGAATGGGCACTTTTAGCGAGGGCCTCGAAATGTTCTGTTTTTCTGTGATGGAGTCTTCGTTTTGTTTTGCCAACGTGCAAAATTCATCCCAGCAACCAGTCCCAGCAACCAGCTTTATTGGTAAATACTATTGGAATGACCTCAAGTCCCTCTTTCTGTTCGTAGTGTTTCATCTGAACCTCTCTTTAAAAAGGCGCTTTCTATGTATTATTTTGCTCAGTATTAAATTGACTTGATTGCAGTTATGGTGTGTGTGTTGTGTGCTCGTGCGTGTGTTTGTATGTTTGAGTTTAAAAAAAGGTAATATCCAGTATTTTAGGGGCCTTAATTAGTCTTACTATATTGTACCCTTCTCCATTTTTCGCTTTCTTTAATATCTTTAAATATCTTAAAAGAAAGATATCTCTTCATATAATAATGACTTTGTAATATAAAAAAAATATCTTTGTAATATAATAATGAATGGAGGAAATAATAAAACAAAACAACCAGTTCGCGGTTCAAGCGATCTTTGTATGAAAAGTAAGATTTGATGCGGCGTGTGTTATGGAATATGATCTTGAGATTGACGAAAGGGTATAGAAGTTGTATGCGCAGGATTTCAGACGTTTTATGACTTGGTTACTGTGAAGACCTAAGTAGGGTAAGATGTCTAAGATAGGATTAAGATATCTTTTTGGGGAACTGTAGCTTGAACAGGGTTATTTGGATTGTTTTTATTTTTGTTCAATACATCGTTGAACGTGATAACACCTTGAGGGTAACCATTTTGCAACAGGAGCTTTCTCAGATCTTAAATAGCGGCTTGCAACAAAAATGACGCAGAGCGAATTCGGAAGCATCGATGGGTGAGTGTGCGGATGAGGTTGATTTTGTACTTGCGAGGTGTGAATGAATCCGACTTGGTGTAGAGGCAGACGGATGTGGAGAAAGTGTTGATAGGGCAGCGTTTAACAAGGACTTCTGAAAATGGAATCTTATTGTCTCCTTCAAATGCAATGGTTCCAGACCTCTCATTTTTGAGATATATATAGTTTTCAAAAAATTGTAACGGTCACTTTTGAAAATGTATGTAGACTAGCAGGCGAAACGTCAAGTTGTGTATTAAAATGCGTTGGAATACAATGTTTATCACCGCTGTTTGCGTTATATTCTTAATAGAAATTTGTCTATTAAGTTTTAATAAATTATCTTTAATGTCATGTTATTAAGTTCAACAGGAGAAATTGTTTGACACAAATTACGACATAAATAGTTATCATGGCAACCGTGCCACGCCCATAAAATCGTGGTTTTATAATCTCCACGCCAACAACTATATTTCCTTACCAAGGAAATATTTGATTCTGAGATTTTCAGAAAATGTTTAACATACATAGAACTGTAATATGAACCTAGAACCTTAAGATAAAATCTAATAGGAAATCGAGCAATTTCAGTTTTTAGTGGATAAAAACCTTGTACCAGAATAATTTTAAGCATATTACTGTCCTTTTTTCACTTTATAAAAGCTAAAGATATAAATAGTTGCCTGAAATAACATGGGAAACAATTTCCCATGGGAACTCGAGAAAATCATTTGAAGGCTCAGAGAAATGGTGCAAACACAGGTAAAATTTCATCATCAGTTTCATTTCTTCAGTACTTTTAAGTGTTTCACATGAAGTTCAGAATTTGTTTTCGACATTTGGTGTTGATAAAAATGATTTCTTTGGAGAATATATTTTAAACAGTCGCACAGAAGTTTGTAATACTGTGTAAATAAATTCGGTACAAAGTTTTTGTCCGCTTGTTACTCGAACTTCTGGTGGATTCCTTCTTAACAGCTTAAGCCTTTTTTTCCCTTAATTTACAATGTGAAAGGGAATATAATTAACTCATAACCACGCCTACTGACGAGATTGGCCAAAAAATGGGTGACAAATAAAAGAACGTGACTTGATTTAGGTTCATATCACAGAAGCACTATTGATCAAAGTCTACAGCAAAAATGAGTGTTTTATGTTCCAAGGAGAAGTGTTGAGCCGAAGTGCCTACAGTCAAAATCTGACAATGAGGAAAAGAGAGTTAACGTTCTAGTATGGTTTTCACAAGCAATACCATAACTATGAACTGCAGTTGAACACTAAAACCGTCCTGGAGCATCAGTAACTCCTTCATTGCGTTGATTTTTGTCCTCCTTTTTCTTTTTCTTCCCTCTCACTCGACGGTATCTCCGTTTTTGATCACTTTATTCTGGAAAATTTGTTTTGGTAAAATGTCCGTGTTTTTTGTTTAGTACAAAGTATACATTTGTTGTATTAATAAGTATCCTAGCGCCGCTTATGTTTGTTGCAATAAACTATGCTGTTTATAAGCTGTTTATGTCTGATCAATGGACGAGGTGCCCCTCCTACACGACTGGTGTTTTCTTGCTTGTACTAAGTTAGAAATTGTTTTGTTTTCGTTTCACGCAGAGTGATCAGACAGCAAACAAGCATTCTGTTCCAGGCTTTCACAGAAAAGCTACCCCAGTTCATATATACACAAGGACAGAACGTCTTAATCTATAACGGTGTCGATTTCAGTCAGAAAAAGCACATTTTCTTTGTTTTCGGCCGTTAGAGTCAATAAACGGACACTAAACAAACTGGTTGCCCATAGCAAACATGCCAAAAAGTGGTGAAGGGTTTTTCTTTCGGCAAAAAAGTATCTTTCATAAGGACCATCAATGACTCAAGATATGAAAACTAACCAAAAACATTTTTCCACAATTTCACCAAATTCGACGAAAATTAGGGTACTATTCCACCTTAATCCAGCTTCAGCAATTACTGGGTCAATGAAGAAGTGTTTTACCTTCGTTATTTTAACTCCTTGTCTAATCGCTGTTTGATTGTTAACCATTGCCACCAGAGCCACATTAAGGTTGACCCGCATGGCGTAGATATTCACAAAACCAATAAAAATCATCAGTAACAAAATGTATCTCTTTGGGAAGCTCACGAGCGCACTGGTGTTCTGTTTGCTTTCCTTCCCTGTTGGAAATGTCGAGTATTGATCATCTAGTATCGAAGAAACCTTTTCTTTGTCATCGAGCTGTTGGTTCATCCTGAAAAACTAAGGTGGTAAAATTAAAAAAAATTGTGTTCCCCTGCGTATATTGCTAACTCCTTCCTACGCAGTTTAAGTGGGGTGTGGGGTGGTGGAGTGGGTTCCCCCTTAATTAAGCAGCCTAAAACGCGGTGATACCGCTGAACAGAGTATGGTTTTCAGCGTGCAATTTAACAATAACAGACTATTTGTCTGGGGATTTGTCGCTGGGAATATTAAACGGGTTACCTCTGGGTTCCTGGAGGTGGTTTAGAGCCATTTTGGCGAGTTTTACTTTCGAGCGGTTTGCTTCCCCTAAAGAAAACGAAAGGCGGGCGACCCACTGGCCCGATGGCCCGCACTCAAAGCTCCGAAAATTCCACAAAAATAGTTTAATCTCGTCAAAATTGCCTCATGGCAGCCGTCGATTACTCTTCTTCCCATTCGCTTTCTCCCAAAGTTCCAAAGTTTATCTTAACCACCCGAGAATCGCGGGTTTTCCAGCTCTTGCTTTCCGTTTTTTCTCCGTCTCGATCCGTAACCGATGATCTTGGCCACAGGATTTGAATTTTGTGACAAAGTCGCCTCCAACCGTCGAGAGGCACGGGGCATTTTTTGAGGCGGTTGGAGGCGACTTTGTCACGATGGCCCGGTCGCTAAACTAGAAATTCAAATCCTGTGGCCAAGATAATCGAGAGCAAAGATTCCTTTGTAATTCATGTTCAAAGAGTTCGATTCGTCATTATATAAACAGAACGACATGGCCTATAGACATTCTGTTAACAGTTTAAGCCAAATTAAGCCAGTTCATTTCTCAAAAAGGCGTTCTAATTTGGTATGTTTCTCCTGCGATTCAGAACAAACCGATAAACGTAAGAAGAACGCACGTGAATGAAAATGGGAAATGAGATCTCATTAGCGTCATTAGACCAGCTTTCAGTAAGCTATCAGTAAAATACCAGGGAATAACCACAGAATGCCATAAGAGATTTGCACAACTTAAATAAGACGAGGTACTGCAAACTGAAAGGCATAGAGTCTACACAGTAGACGGGCATATGTGCCATTTGAGTAACGTTGAGTAGCGTGCAGTAATATATCAATATGAAGACCTATGAGCTAATATGCGCACGTGCCGGCACAATACTTCACATCTCGGAGGGGTAACCCCAAAACACTGACCCCCGGTCAGCGACTACCTATGGACCGGTCCACGCACAACCCCTACGGACCGCCTCTACGGACCACCCCACAAAATAGAATAAAAATAATAAATAAATATTTCAGTTACGGGCTGTCTAATAGATTACTCGTGACGGCGAAATTTTGAACGTTACATGTGCAAATGTAACAGACCTGGATTCAGGTTTGGGCACAATTTCTATCATTACACATTGCCATTTCCTTTGTTGTGGCCATTAAGTATATGAAAGACGAAGCCTCGGGAAGCCTCGAAATTTGTGCTTTTTCCGCTCTGCTATTTTGTTCAGCCCATTCTCTGGTGGATTCGTGAACTCCTTCCAGGCTTCACAATTTGCTCAGCGAAACAACAGATACAAACAAGAATAAAAGGCCTAAAAATATATCTTCCATAGCCAGATTGAGCCACGAATGGAAGGTAAGAACTTTCCTTCTTTTTGCCATCGGCATCTCCTTACGCTGAAAAGGGCTTTTAGGCTTTTTTTTTTGGGGGGGGGAGGGGGTGGGGGGGCTCTTCAAAAGCCAAGTCTGTTACATTTGCACAGTGTAACACTGACACGAGTAATCTATTAGACAACCCATAAGTGAAATCTTTATTTATTATTTTTACACTATTTTGGGGTGGTCCGTAGAGGGGGTCCGTTGGGGTAGTCCGTGGACCGGTCCATAGGTAGTGCGCCGACCCGGTCCGTAGTGGGGGTCCGCGGACCGGGGGTCAGTGTTTTCGGGTTACCCATCTCGGAGGCCCATCTGAGACATATCAAGTGGCATCTAACCGAAATTGAAGTTTGATTTTTTAATTCGCTTGACCGAGGAGTTTCTCTGGAGGCTACGGCGAACAATTTTAGCCAGTAGTATGAGAGTAGAGTGAGCCCAGCGGCTCCAAATAACAAGAGCAATTTTAAGTAATTAGCGGGTTGTGAAAGTTGAAGGCGAGTGAAGGCTCTAGAGCGCCTCTAAAGCTGGAGTTCAGACAAACGATGGTTAACATTGACAATCAGTTTTTGTTTGAAACGCATGACACCCTTAAAGCCCCAAATCAGAGATATTTCGTAATCTGAAGTAGATCTGTAAACATTAAGTACTGTAGCACTTAAAGCAAAACTGCATTACTTTGGGCGCCATTTTAGGCTTGCCTTAAATATTAGCATTTAAACATGACGATACGGCCTAGCTTAGTGACACAGCAAGGTAGATAAAGTGTAGAGTAAGGTCATTTTTAGTGCGAAGTACCATTGAGGCTAGCATATTCGGAGTGATACTTCAAGTAAGCGAAATGCTTTTTCCTGATCGAAAACGAGGCCCTCAGATGTCAATATTTTCGTCAGCTGGACACAATATGATGACATACTAGAGGACCGTAACCGAATCTGTTAAACGTTTCATTGTTAACTCCGTTTCATTGTTAACTTCGTGTAGGGGTAGCTGGGGGCGTATATGAACTCCCTTGCAGGGCAGACGAGGCTAGTGGCCCTTTGAAAATACTAAGAAATTGCCTCTTGCCCACTCCTCAGAGATTTCTTTGGTATCTATTATGTTTTGGTCCTTTGCCTATTCTAGGGGGTAGGGGAATATTTTGATTTTTGATCGCAACTTCGAAAATAAAGATGGCGTCGTGTGCTGTGGTTTTCTTAGAACCTTTATAGGGATCGACATGGCAAGGAATAAGCATCAAAAAGACTCGACCGATGGTTAAGAGGGTGATAATAACTTAGAAGCAATGATATTGTCCTTCGGGTTGCAAGCAGGTCTCAATCAAAGATCGTCCTGAATACATACAAACCAAAACCGCGCTACGGAACACTCTGGCCCACTTGTCGGACAAGTTGAAAATGGGCTTTCTCGTCTACGGTATCGAAATATCTCTCGTTCAAATGCATCGCTGATAAAATTAACATTCTCTTCTAGAGAAATTGTTTTGGTGTTATTTATATAAACGTTTTAGCTGACTTTTGCGTTCTCAACTGATCAACAAAATAGAATGGATTTAAAATGCTGATATATCAGATAAATGAACATCAGTAATTTGAAATAATTTGCGCAGTTGTAGTGTAATGTATTCCAGTCAAGAGTTTCGTAACTATCAGATAATTAGGAAAATTTTTCAGTCAACCTCTTAATAATATTTCAAGCGTTTCTTCCTTTATACTAAAAATTTCGCGGGCCTGTTTAAATTACGCAAGCATGTTATATTTCTTGCGATAATTTACAAGTGAAATAACACGACATAACATAGCACTCATAAGTTAGCCTTGAAAATGTTTCAAACAGAAATACTCACCTCAAAATGTTGGCTTGTAGAATAGATTCAGTCAAGGGAATTTTGAAGTTGATATTTCGCGGCAGGTGACAAACACGTGTGTTTTGCCCAAATTAGTCGAACTGATGGTCGAAAGTTTAGAAACCAACAGCAAGGACGTACTTTTGCTGATAAAATTCAGCAGGCAGATTGAATATAATTCAGTTTCTCAGCACTCAGTAAAGTTCGGGAACTGTTCATGTATGCAATTGTTTTAGATACTGGCAGGTGGCCGAACAGGTTGAACACACTTTTAACCAGCTCTTATAAGCAACTGATACATTTTATTTCTAGTGAACGTTCATTTCATGATTAAACAGCAGTGAGTGAATTCGACTTGGCCTCTGTTTCCCGTAACGTCACTTCTTTCAGTTAGTGTAAGATCAGGGTTACTTTTCATAACTAATCAAAACTTTCATTAAAGGGAACACGACCAATATTTTCGCAATAGACCACAGGAAGTACCTCGATTTACATACAGTGGCGTGAAAAAGTAGTCCTAATTTCATTCATGACCTTTTGTCTCCCAGCTTATTTTACAATTGTTGTTCATCGTAGTACAATTGTATTAAGGTAATCTTATGGGAAAGACATCAATCTTGCATAAGGGAACTATACGTGAAACCACTCGGAGAAAAAAAAAAGAAAATGGAATTTTTCACTTTATTATTCTCGGTGCACGATCGAATGAATGAGAAATTTACTTTATTTTATTTTTCGTCTCTGCCACGGCCTCGAAAAATAAGAACGCCTGATCGTAGGTCATTAATTTCATGTGAGGGTACTCTGTGCATTAAATGAAGCATCGTCATAAAAATTGTACTGGAACGCTTAAAATACTGAATGGTAACAGACTTATCAGGGATTTGATCAGCCCTTCTTCAGTGGAAAATGTGACTATGTCGCGTACAAACGTCTAATATCGTGCATAGCAGTCCATAGTAATATCTTCCGTAGCAGTCGTGAAGTTTCTGAGCTGTCCGTCCCCTGTGTGGGGAAGGAAGAGTTCAGAGACTGAACTTCCGTGGCAGACCCCGTGGCAGATGTATGTTCTCGCCTGTCGACCAATAGTATGCGTTTTAATTTCCACCAATGCACCGGCAGCTATTCGTCGCTATGTCCTTAATTTTTTAGCGTTCAGGCAAGCAGATTATTGCAGTTCATGCTGTGCAAACAACTGCATTACACGTGACTACTTTTGGATGTCTTTGTGTGTCGGAATTCTCCGCAGAAAGGGGCATAACTAAAAAATAGAGGCTTCTTGAAATCAGTAGCAGACCTAACGAATCACAAGCAAGTAAGTGGTATTGTATTTGTCGGAGGAGGTTTATTGGACATGTGTGATGTACGATTCAGTTATATGCTGATTTGTGAACATCTGACATTTCACAAGTTCTAGAGGATACAACTTTGACCCAGAAGTCCTGAGGTTGGGTTAGATGCCTTTTTTCAAAGCTATGCAAGTAGTGGCTACCGACGGGCGAATCGAGGCACTTGGCTCGGTAAAAATATCAAATTTATTTATATATCTTAGGTTTCCTGATTTCGTGACCGTGACTATGCACTGAAAATAAAATAAAACATGAAATAAGGAAATAAACATAAAAGAAGTGTTTTTTGTTATGCTGATATTGCTTTGGTAAGAATTTTCTACTAGCAAAACTCTTTGACACACTGGGTACCCCCAATAGAAAAAACAATAGCACTCTTTTTAGAGAATCTTTATTTCAGTTTGCAAAGCTTCGAAACAGGTTTACCTCAACCCGACCTCAACACGCCAACTTCAGATTACTAAGCTGAAACCTTACCACTTTGCCAAAAGCGAGCTAACAGCGAGCAACTACAGATTCAAAGGGCAGTTTATCTGGCCATGTCATCTATTCATGGATATTTTCAGATGCTAGACGGACTTTTCTATCTCAATCTTGACTGAGGTCAGGGACCTTACGTTTGTTTCGATACAAAGTCGTTTCGATACAATTCGTTTCGATAAAAATCGAAGTCGATTCGATACACATATAAAGTCGATTCGATACAAACTTAAGTCAATTCGATACAACCACCATTTACTTAAAGTAGTTTCGATTCGCTAAAGAGACCTTGTAATATAAACTTAAGTTTTCGCGCGCGCTTTTACTAATGCAACGCAGCGCACGCACAAGGATTGCAACTGAAAAACAAACATGCCATCAATAGAGCGATCATTTTATTTACTCCACACCCGCACTATCTGTGCTATTTTTCCTGTAATAGAACGCAGTGTATTGATAGTTTTAATCTTTTATTACAAAGATATGATAGAAAAGGTAACGATGCAAAGAACTCAGCAATTCTCAGCTTTTTCATTGTTACCAAAAGAACTCAGTTAAATACAGCGCATGCGTAGTAAGTCAAAAAATTGCGATTGAATTAAAAATTGCTCTCTCGGAAATACGCCTATTTCTTGAGAACCACTCATTAGAATTTCACGAAATTTGGCACAAATATACTTTAGGAAATAAGTAACTGGAGAATTGAAAAAAAAACCAAAAAAACTGAACTTTAACAAAGGAAATTCGAGATATTCCAGTGAACCTTCAACAAGGGATATTTAAAGATCCCTCTGTTAAATTTTTATCAAAATGGTGTTAACTTGTGAGTATCGTTACAAGCTTGTTGCATACAAATTATAAAGAAAATCTAATGACTAGATTTTCTACAAATAAACAAAACCAATGTTAAAGGCCTGTTTACATTTATTCATGTTGCCATGGCAACGGCACATACGTCAGCTTAACTATCAAAAAACCAAAGTTTGTGTTGTTAACTTGCTTCTTACCATTTTTGGCGACCGTGGGATCAAGGCATTTAGAGAAAAAGGTGAATGAAACACAGGTATAAAAAAACTGTGTTCAGCCACCGTAAAGCTACTGTAACAAACTAGACCTTTGTGTTACACGGCTCCGTTGAAACGAAAGATACCCAAGCCCACAAAGGAGACCAGGTCAACCTTCACAAGTACCAAGTTTATTAATCGAAAATAAAGAGTTTTTAGTTGAGGAGGTAACTTGGGTATGACCAGGAGCCATAATCGGGGACGGAGATCGTAAGTCTTGGGATCCGCGCGCACCTAACAATTAGACCCGTAGCCCGCAAGGACTACGGGTCAATGGCCCACGAGGCGAAGCCGAATGGGCTATTGACCCGTGGCCCTTGAGGGCAAAGGGTCTAATTGTTTTAGTATCACCCAACTAGTCGGACAGAAAAGACAATAATAAAGTTAGCAAATGCAAGTTGAAGAAATATTTATCTGGAAATAAAACGAAAGAAAGCGTCACGCTCGATTGCACCAATTTCGCTACTCGAGGACTATTACTAATAGTCCTGTAGTAGCGTAGCCAATTAAAATGCAGGATTTGCATTAGTCCACTAGTTGGGTGACTAAGGGACAGTAGTTCTATTTTTAGAACAAATTGCGCCATCCTGACGTCATATATCCGCGCGGAGCCACGCACATGTCGGGGGCTCTCTCGTGGATGTTGTACATGTACGAGTAAGATTTCGCGTTTGTTCTGAAACGAAATGTTATGCAAGAAAACTCTTTACTCTGGTATCAAGTTAATTTGTGAATTTTCCAAACAATCCTTAATCATAACCAAACCCTGTTTTTGATAGTTTCTTATTGTTTCTGCCGTTTGTTTGGCGAGTTTGCAAAAGGTTTTGAAAGGAAAGTCTGACGCGTACATTAAGTAGCTCATTTGCATAGTGCGGCCGCAGCGCGTGCACTTTCAAATCCGAGACGGTGTTTTCATATTGTCAACAAATCCTGACAAAGATTTCTTTCGTTGGCTTTTGTGCTGAGATGCTGCAACAATTTTCACCAACGCTAAAAGGTTACTAACATCATGTGTGCTTCTTTAACATAGTGAAATTTTACAATGCGAAAATAAAAAGACAAAAAGTTTTGATAACTCAACCAACGAAAAAATCGACATTGTTATTCCACAGGCAGCCCAAGCTCACTCTATGAACCACACAAGCAACACAATATGGCATCGAATTATTTAACAATTATTCCATGAGCGCGCGTTGGATATGAGATGGTAAATAGCCAACGAGGCCCGTAGGGCCGAGTTAGCTATAACCAATCTCATATCCAACAAGCGCGAATGGAATAATTGTTTTATTAAATTCGGTGCGTTTGTATTCTTGGAAATATAGCTTAATTTTATTGGGTTTTAATTTTACAAAACGACCGGAAGTCGATGTGACAAAAACAACAACAAGTGGGAAATCACATGACATGCGCGCCGTTTGTAAAATTAGTTGAATGAAAAATTTGAGAGCGAAGCAAACGAATTTAGTGAATGAAATTGCAATCAAGTAGAATTCAAGAAACGTCTATCAAATGAAAGAGATATAACCTTGGCCAGAAAGTTTGAAAAGCGTTCGAGTTCGAGTCACGGAGAAGAGCCAAATAATTGTGCACTTGCACATTGCCATCGTAATAATGCTGCGGAAAACTTTGATCGCCATGTGACACAGACGTTGTGCCAAAATTATTCTCGACAAGATCTCTCTCAGGATTCCCTTGCTTTGAAAGCCTTGGCATTTCGAGCTGTATGTGTGGAGCTCATTGTTGGTCAGTTTTAGAGTCAAGGACAGAAACTATCTTAGCGTCAGATTCATCTTCAGAATCTCCGAGGCCACCCTGGTGGTTTTTCGTGGCTGGTAAAGAACCGGGCTTACTTCGATTCAGCTCAAAACACTCAACTCCTTGAGGTGTTTTTCGCAAGGACAGAATTGTTGGCGCTAGCTGTCGTTGATTCTCTCGTCGTCGTCGGCCAAAAAAGAGACTGAGATAAAACTAGGTCGTCCTCTGTAGCTGTGCGGGATTCTTGTTCTCTGCCGATCCGAGCTTGCTTAGTCGAACAGTTTCCTCATCTGCTCATTGGAAACTGGTTTCTTATGGACTACGCCGGCAATTATGCCTGTTTTCCTGCGGCCTTTTACAAATGCATATGCTCTAATAATTTATTT
>NC_138146.1:11659511-11719511 GCF_964199315.1 Orbicella franksi
AACATCAAACGTTGCTTACAATTCAGTCGAAACTCAAACTTGACATTATTATCATTTTCTTTACTTTTCGGGCGAGATAGACTTTGGCGAAATTGTCGCAAGCATGTGGCAAGAGGAGGGAAACATTGAAACTTTGAAACGCTGCTATACCCAAATATATCCAACTAGTTTTTTGGCTGTGTTATGGAAAAGTTGTTACTCTTCAACATATGTGAAACTTAGAGTGGAGTAACGTGGAGCTCCTGTAAAAGAAGCAGCGGAACACAACCTGGTCAGTGATATTAAGCGGGACATAACTAAACTCGATACTGTCTTACTTCACTGAAACTGGAGCAGCTTACGACGAAAATACTGAAACAAAATTCCAACAGACATGAACGTATTGATTTGTGGGCCAAAAGCATCAAACATTTCGGTAATTTCGGACGCCATTTCCCCGCGCTACATCCACAAAAATCCACGCAGCATGTACGCGCGTGTGCCTCACATGATGGCGTAATTTGTTCTAAAAATAGAAAAATTGTCCCATATCATAGGGACAGCCCCAATACTAGAAATGGCGCGCGCTTACGGTCTCCGTCCCCGATTATGGCTCCCGATGACCGAGAAACAACGACAGTTGAGGTAGTTTATTTGGAGACGCAACACAAGATCGTTAGCTTAACGGACCTGTTAAGGAAACACTAGTTTTATTTTACGCGTGGGTGGGCGGGTCCCGTTTGGGGGAACTCCATATAAAAAGGACGGGGGTGCTTTTAGGGGTTAAAAACGGTTTTGGCACCTCTTAGGGTGTTTTCGCGGCACCTTTCGAACCGAAAAAATAGGACAGGAGATGAGTTATGTCTGAGAATTGGCACCTCTTAAGAGAAAAAAAAATTTCAAGCCACGCCCCCAAAACAGGATCTTGGTACCTCTTAAAGGTTCTTTTCAAAATTTCCGACGAACAGCCCCGTCCTTTTTATATGGAGGGGTGGGGGTGGGGGAAAGGGCTAACTTGTTGGTAAACATTTGCATATCAATAGACGAAAAAACTTATCATTTCAATGGACGCTTAACTGGTTGTTCAAGAAAGATTTTAATTTTATTCTATTGTTTTAGTGATTAGCAATAAACCAATCCAAACGTTTCAAAATAACAAATATGAGATTTCGATCGGCGCATGTATAAAAGAATAATATAAAGGTAGATCATTCGATCATACGATGACGACGGTTTACAGATCACGAACACTAACGAGTTTTCATCAAGTACGATCACGAGTATATCTGCGATGCATGGCTGTTGCGCAGATGATCAACTGCCTCGTTTGTACGGAGCAAACCTCGACAATGTTCCAAACATCGTTATACTGTACACGACCTGTAACTTCATATACGCTGTGAACTATCCTCGTCCCCAGGGCTACGTGTTTTTCTTTTAATAACATTACTTTGTAAACAAAAGAAAGAGAGATTGCTCTTACCTCGACGGCCCAGGAGCTCGACATTGTACTCAGTCGACTCCCTGTCATCACGAGTTTTTCACGACAACGTTACATTACGTTTGACATTGTACGATACAGAACAAAAACGGCTCCTTTAGGAACCACCACTTCTATAAAGTCATGACCAACACAATGTCTATTTAACAATTAGACCCGTGGCCCTTGAGGGCGAAGGGTCTAATTGTTTTAGTATCACCCAACTAGTCGGACAGAAAAGGTAATAATAAAGTTAGCAAATGCAAGTTGAAGAAATATTTATTTGGGAATAAAACGAAAGAAAGCGTCACGCTCGACGGCGCCAATTTCGCTACTCGATGACTATTACTAATAGTCCCCTAGTAGCGTAGCCAATCAAAATGCAGGATTTGCATTAGTCCACTAGTTGGGTGATACTAAATGCCTTTAGTATAAATCTAGTAGCGTTCTGTCACGAATGCCGTTCTCTGATTGGCTACGCTGCTCTCTATCTATTCTGTGATAGATAGTTGAGTAGCGTAGCAGTGTGTCCTTGTTAACAAAATGACGGCCGCTTCTTGGCGTTTTAGAAGTGTCTGTGAAGAGGATTAGGTATATATTTTTGAACAACTAGTAGATTTATACTAAAACAATTACAGTACAGTGAAACCTCTATTAAGCGGACCGCCAATTAAGCGGACACTTAGCCTGGTCCCGAAATCAACGTGTTATATTTCCTTTTATAACGAACCCCTATTCAGCGGACACCTCTATTAAGGGGGTATGGTACCCTAAAATATTGCGATATTCATGAAAAATTCAATTTCTTGGAAATATCAGACTTAAGACCCTCGAGGACTTATCAAAAACATTCTGAAACGATCTTGCCGAATTTTCTTTTAGATGAGTGTGAAATTTAAGGAAAGTACACAGTGGTATAAGTTTTTTCACGTAGCAACGGCGATAGCAACGACTGTTCACTATAAGAACGTGACCAGAAACATAGTTTAGTTTTAACATATATGAACGAAACTATTTAGAAAAAACTTAAAAGACATGCACAACTCGATTGGTGTAATTAGTTGTGAAAAGCTTTGCCTCGAATTGCCATCACAGGCTCATTCACTTCCCTTTATAAGAAAAGGAATATTTCCCACAACTGCGGTAACTTTTTACAAACTAAGATAAGACAAGATAAGATAAGAACTAGAACAATCATTACACCCCGTCCCCCGAGATCCAATCTGCACCCTCCCCGGCTATTTGTGGCTTGTTAAACGCTTAATACTTCGTGTAAGAAACTTAAAGAGCATTTTTCTCAAATGTTTTCTTTTGACTGACTTCGCGCCAACATTTCTAATTTTCAATTTTTTTAAGTAGAATGCCTGAAACTTGGGCTCATCAAAGACCAATAGTGTCTTGATGATATTAACCAAAAAAATCGTAACATTTTAACGTCTGTCACGTGACATGAGATGATTTGTCCACTGGGTGTGTATAAAAAAAGGTTATGTCCAAATAAAGCCTGTAAAAAGCACTGAAAATAAGAGTTAACTGTCAAAACTTAGGTTCATTACACAGAACAAAACAGAAACTTACGCGATATGCTTATTTGACAGTCAAATCTTGTTTTGTAAAAGAGCAGGAAGTGTTGGGCGTCAATACTGTAAAACACTACCTCAAAAGGCGGTGGCTGGTTTCCATAGCAACCATTTTGAGTAAAATTCTCAAAATTTGATTTCTCTTCCTGTGTGCAATAGCACACAATTAATCTTTCTTCACCATATTTAGAAAAAACTTTTTGGTCCATTTTACGATACCATACCACCTTAAGGTGGCTGAACACAGTTTTTGATACCTGTGTTTCATTCACCTTTTTCTCTAAAACCCTTGATCTCTCGGTCATCAAAAATGGCTGCAAGCAAGTTAACAACACAAACTTTGGTTTTTTGATGGTTAAGCTGACGTATGTGCCGTTGCCATGGCAACATGAATAAAAATGAACAGGCCTTTGAAATCGGTTTTGTTTATTTGTAGAAAATCTAGTCATTAGATTTTCTTTATAGTTTGCATAAAACAAGCTTGTAACGATTCTCACAAGTTAACACCATTTTGCTACTAATTTAACAGAGAGATCTTTAATTATCCCTTCTTGAAGGTTCACTGGAATATCTAGAATTTCCTTTGTTCAGTCCGGAATATCCCGATAAATTAGGACATCTGTGATGTCACGAAACTCACGTTTCAACCAATGAGAATGCGTGTTTTGATTGGAGTGTTGTGTTTCACAACAAACCAAGAGATTCAAGATGGCGGACAAAGAGAGTCGCGAATACTTTCCAATGCCATGAATGCGGGCCTTCAGGAGGATTATATTTATCTCGAATTGAGTTAAATACTGTCCAAATTATAAAATAAAAGGAAAGTTTGCGTTCGCGTTCCATGTCACAGACAATTCTGCCCAGATAACGATTATCCTCGGCCCAAAGGAAGCACCACAGAACGCAATGCGGGCCACGTTTGACGAGCTGCTGTTATCATTCTTTGGAAAGAGACCGTACAATCGGTAAGCACCTTTACTCTGCATTTTTCTAAGCACAGAAATGATCGATATGAGAATTGAGGCTTTCCTCTTATCTAGGGATTATCGGGCCGAAATCGACAGCACGCGCATGTTCTTATATGCTAGCAAAGATAAATTGTAGATGTCCAAAATGTTATACGTTTTGGCTAAATCGAGGAAATGAAATCATCATTAAAACAGAATTTTCAATAACGCATACGAGTGAGAAATTCTTGTTCTTTTATACAAAATAAACTAAGCTAGAAAAAATGTATCCAAAATTTTAGTGTTGTTAGATGCAAGGATAGTCAAAAATTCTGTTAATATATTCTTTGTAAATCTGAAATTTCTCCATTTTGGTATTTATTTCAAATATTTCTTGTATCTATTTGTTACTGTGCTAAAAGATATCATGTCTGATTTCCACATTTAAATTATGAAAACTTACATATAATTGCTGACTTTCACAAGTTATTTACCCAAAAATATCAAAATATAATTCCTGGACAGGTTGACAAGGGAGCATTCACAATCCATCCACATGTCCCAAGGTTTTATTATACATTTATTTAAAGTATACAAAACAAATTCAGTCTTGAAAGTGAAATCCATTTTATTTTATTCACTCTTTAGGTACTCCCGACCTTGAATTTGCCTCTTAGCAGAATGCAGGACCTGAAACAAAGCACAAGCGCTTGGAAGATTATTACATTGCTTACAGATGCTAATATTATTACAAATGTACTTTTCGCTTTAACATATGAATTTCTTTTGAATTTAGTTACCACATTAGTCTCACTAAAGAAGAGATTGCCCTCAAGTGGTCTGATAACTCTTATGTTTTCTATTTTTTTTTACATATTCTTAACCAAACTGATATGTTTCCTGTTCACAACCAATTAATGTTTTGCATTAGTTTCACAATTAGTAATGTTCAACACTCGACACTACATTATAAACTCTCGTACCTTTTCAGTCTTTGCGTTCATAAAAATTATTTTGCAAAAACATTACTTTCTGGTACATTCAAGCTTCACGGGGAAGTGAAAAGAATCATCATCTACTGGGAACAGCTGCAGTGTGTATAGTTTTTAAAAAATGCCAAAGAAAAAGAGTACAGTGCCCCCTACAAACCTTAACTTACCTGTTTGCATGGCCCTCAACGTCTGGTAAATGAGCACAAACAATCTCTCTACCCTTTGTGCCATTCCTTAGGATACTGATAGCATCCATTTACAGGGAATCACTGCAGAACCCCTGGCCTGTCTGTTTCGCTGCCACTTCTGTGCTGTAGGTGGTTTTCAACAGGCTGCTGGCTCTCCAGTGATAAAACTGGGGTGCACATTCGGTGAATCCACTGTTGTAAGATAGCTTTAGATAAGGCTCAAATACTCAACGCAACGTTAAACACTGTCAACACAATGTCCGACATAAGCCAACTCACATGTTCGCGAGATGTGGGGCGGCCTACGAAAACGTAAGGGACTCCACAGAGGGGTCCCCACAAGTTAATATTACAACATCTCCCCTCTAACAGGATTCAATGAGTCTCTGGGGCTTTTTAACTTGTCGCCCGGATCTGGTTGTAATAGGTGATCGTTCTGCATTTCTTGGTCCTTCTGCTGATTCCATTGGTTCTGGTGCTGAGTCCTTTATAGAAGGTGATGATGGACATATTGGAGAGTCAGCACACTGGGGACTTGAAGGAGGATCATGCAGCCGTGGTCTCATTGGATGATCATTTGGGACTGAGATTATCTGCCTTCGATTTCTTCTATAGACACACCCTCGTTCATCCTGCACTAAGTATGATCGTGGCAACACTTCTGCTTCACGCCATTCTCTATCTCTACTCTGTTTGTCGTAATTCCTCTTAGAGACAAATTGACGTGGCCGCAGCGCTTTCACTACTCTATCAGGATCCACTGCCTGCGGTAATAAGAGACGTCGATGGGTTGGTATCATTGTGCGTGTGCGCCGACTCATCAGCAGCTGTGCAGGTGACACGCCGATATCTTCAAATGGAGTGTTGCGGTACTTCAACAGCCCTTCAAAAGGGTCTTTTTGGTCAGCTGCAGCCTTCTTCAAAATGCGCTTTGCTGTCTGCACTGCTCTCTCCGCTGCACCATTTGATTGGGGGTACTCTGGAGAGCTCGTTGTGTGGCAAAAACCCCAATCTTCAGCAAATTGCTTGAACTCATGAGTACTGTCGAATAGATTCTTGGTATTGCTGTATTGGGAACCATTATCGCTCACTGGACTCCAAACCTTGCAAATATTTTCTTCAGGTTGTTAATGACACAGGTGGCAGTGTTCTGACGCAGTAATTCAATTTCAAAGTATTTTGAATAGAAGTCAGTGACCAACAAGTATGTTTGGCCTCCATATTCAAACAAGTCAGTCCCGACTACCTGCCAAGGTAATCCAGGGATGTCATGTGGATGCAATGACTCTCTTTGTTGTCGGTTGCGAAAGACATTACAAATTGAACAGGAGCTGACTTTGTCTTTGATCTGGGCTGTCATTGAGGGCCAGAAGACGTAATCTCTGGCAAAGCTAAGGCTCTTACTTTCTCCCATATGAGCTCCATGAATTTCATCCAGCACCTCAGCCCTCAGTGGTCTTGGGACGACTATTCGGTCTGATTTAAACAGCAATCTATCCTTCACACTCAGCTCTTCCTTAAAACTCCAGTACTCTCTAGCAAGCTCATCAACCTGTTCTTTCTCAGACGACCACCCTTTCAAGACATACTCCATCACTACTCTCGAGGTTTCGTCAATGCTGGAGGTCTCCTTAAATCTCTTCAGTGTGCTGCTTTCAAATCCGAGCTCCTCAATAAGATTGATTCCAATTACATCTTCTGGTTCACTGACTGGCTCCGTATCACTGAGAGGTGCTCTGCTAAGACAGTCTGAGATGACTTGCTGTTTTCCAGGGACATATCGCACATCAAGATCATACTTGGTAAGTTTCAATAGCATCCTTTGTAGCCTGGGGGGAGCATCATTCAGAGACTTGCGGAAGATAGACTCTAAGGGTTTGTGATCTGTCTCTACAATTACTCTGCGCCCATATACATAGGTGTGAAATTTCTGTGCGCCCCAGACGATTGCAAGCAGCTCTCTCTCGATGTTTGCATACCTTTTCTCACAGTTAGTTAGTGTTTTGGATCCGAATGCAACCGGCTTGCCGTTCTGTAGGATCACTGCACCAAGGCCTTTACTATTTGCATCTACATTTAGCTCTGTTTCCTTGCTGTTGTTAAAATAAGCTAGTGCAGGTGCACTCGTGATGACTGATTTCAGATTGTCGAAGGCCTCTTGTTGTGGCTTTTCCCAAACAAATGCTGCATCTTTTTGGATAAGTTGCGATATGGGTTCTTGTATGTCAGCCTTGTGCTTGATGAATTTGTCCAGGTAATTCACAGTTCCTAGTATGCGAAGTACACCTTCTTTGTCTTCTGGGGGTGGCATCTCATTAATGGCTCTGATCTTCTCCGGATCTGGTTTCAAACCTTCAGATGAGAACAGGTGTCCAACATAACTTACTTCTGGTAATCTAAGCTTCACCTTTTTAGGGTTGAACTTCAATCCTACCTCCCTGCTCTTGTCAAGTACTCTTCTCAATTTGTCATCAACTTCAAGCTGATCTTTACCATGTATCAGGAAATCATCCACTATGATTTCAACAGGAACCCCTTCAAACAGTCTGTCCATCTCCCTTTGGTAGATTTCAGGGGCTGGTGAGATACCAAAAGGGAGTCTTGTAAATCGGTATCGCCCCCACGGTGTGTTAAAAGTCAAGAACTTGGAACTCTCCTCATCTACGGGGAGTTGCCAGTATCCACTGCATGCATCAAGTGATGTGAAACTCTTTGCACCTGAAAGTCGGTTTGCAACTTCTTCTACGGTAACCATTAGATAATGGGGTCTTTTCAGGGCCTTGTTAAGATCTCTTGGGTCAATACAAATTCTGACATCATCCTTTGACAGTGGAGTGTCCTTTCTTTTATCCTTCACCTTTCTTTTGTCAATAACTAGCATTGATGAGACCCACGACGTAGGCTCATCCTCCTTCACGATAATACCATCTTCTTCCATCTCTTTGAGTTTCTCTCGTGCTGGCTCCAGCACAGCAACTGGA
Organism: Orbicella franksi; assembly: GCF_964199315.1. Taxonomy (NCBI): domain Eukaryota; kingdom Metazoa; phylum Cnidaria; class Anthozoa; order Scleractinia; family Merulinidae; genus Orbicella; species Orbicella franksi. The sequence continues at coordinate 11,667,659 of NC_138146.1, forward strand.
ATTTTCCTGGGAGGGTGAACAACTGGGGGTACTGAAGCATCAACTTCCAGATGTACTTTGTTTGGAAGTGTGCCGGGTTTGTCACTGAAACAATCTGGGTACTCCCTCAATATTGGGTCCTTCTGGAAGATGGTCTGGTCTCCACGTGCTCTTGACGTATCCGGCATGGCTGGATTAGGTACTGGTGTATCTATCAGTTGGAGATTCATAAACTGAAGGACTTCTAAATCCAAGCAGGCATCACATCCCAATAAGGGTGTAAAGTTCCCGTCAACAACAAGGTACAACAGGTTCATTTCACGATTCTTGTATTTAGTTTGAAAGCGTACACAGCCTCTTGGATGAATGGGCTTAGTTGCAAGCCAGCCTTTCAAGGGTTGCTGAATCTTTTGGAGAGGTTTTTTGGAGATTTTCTTATACAGATGAAAGGGTATGACGGTAACCTCTGCACCTGTGTCTGCTTTTACTTCAACATTCTGCCCTTCAATCTTAAGAGTGATAAGGCTCTTTGTTGATTTCCTGGAATCGGAAACACTGTCCAGTTCAATAGATCCAAAATAGGTATGTACCTCCTTATTCATATTCTGAGTGTCTAGGTCTGGTGGACTTTCTTGTTGCAGTAAATCAACTTTCGAACCTTCTTTTACATTCCCTGGGCACACTTGGGCAAAATGACCTTCTTTCTTACACTTTAAGCACTGTTTTCCAAATGCGGGACAACGAGATGGTCAAGTAAATGGGTGCTTGTAACCACAAAACTTACAAGAACGAGCAGCTGTCTTGTCAGCTTCTTTTGACTTTCTAACAGGCTGAATTCCTAATGAATGCTCAGTTCCAGCACTCGCTTGAATGTTGAACTTGAACTTTAGTAATTCTGAGGCTTCAAAGGTACGACAATAATCATGAGCCTTCTGTAGGGTTAGATCAGGTTTCTTTAGCAGTTCCCCTCTCAGCTCATCAGATAATACACCTCCCACAATTCGATCTCTTATTAGCGAATCTCGCAGTTCGCCGAATTCACATGTTAGCGACAACCGTTTCAGTTCGCTGACAAAGTTATCAATTCGCTCTCCCTCTTTCTGGTTACGCTTATTAAACACTAACCTCTCATAAATGACATTCCTTGCTCCCTCACAGAGTGCCTTAAATTTGCTGCAAACATCCGCATAACATTCTTTGTCTTCTCCAGCATTGTAAACAAAATGACTATATTCTTCAATCGCTTCGGGTCCAGCACAGTGAAGTAACATGTTTACCTTCAATTTGTCCGGTTTGTCATCTTTGCGTTTCGCCACAAGATAAATTTCAAACTGCATTAAAAACTTTCTCCAGTTGTCCGCTGCGTTTGCATCGAGCACCAAAGGACCTGGAGTTCTGGTATCTCGCTCAGCTCGCGGTTTGTAACTCAGCCAAGCCCTGATAAACTCCTTGCAATCTCTAAAAGGTTTTCACTTCTGACACCATGTTGTAAGATAGCTTTAGATAAGACTCAAATACTCAATGCAACGTTAAACACTGTCAACACAATGTCCGACATAAGCCAACTCACATGTTCGCGAGATGTGGGGCGGCCCACGAAAACGTAAGGGACTCCACAGAGGGGTACCCACAAGTTAATATTACAACATCCACCAAAACAGAGACCTCCCAAATTTGTTTAATTTCGTCTGCGTACTTAGCGACGTCTTATTTCCTCTCTTTTCACTTTGTTTTTTCCCCAAAAATTCGGCAAAGTGCCTCGAGCAGTCGAGTATGCTCTTCCATGTACTTAAGAGAGAGAAATTGAAAACAACAGTCATAAAAATGAAGGAATGATGCTTACTCAAGCCTTATAACAACAGCGGTTCAGGTACACTTGTAACGCCTCAAATTCAAAGAGAGTTTACAAAATATCGACGTTGTTTGCAACCGTGTAATTTGGCATGATGAAACTTTAGCAACACTAGAACCAGTAAAAAATATACACAGCTCAATGAAAAATACGTGAATACTAGAAAATAACGCGTACACTTTACTAACCTTAACATTTGGCCACAAAATCGCGTCTACATCGTCGCTTGACACCAAAAAAACTCAATGATTAGAAGACAGTCAACGTTCTCCCACTACCAAAATGGCCGCTTATTCTCCTTCTCAACGTTTGGTCGCAAAAAGTCCTGGATAATGCTCGCCAGACTCTATGCGAGACTAGAAACAACATATTTTCTTGGTCCGCATAAAAGGTCCGCCATTTTCCCTGCAAACAATAGCTTGATGACGTCATGACTGTCCTAATTTATCGGGATATTCCGGACTGTTGTTAAAGTTCAATTGTTTTCAATATTCCAGTTACTTATTTCCTAAAGTATTTTCGTGCCAAATTTCGTGAAATTCTAATGAGTGGTTCTCGAGAAATAGGCCTATTTCCGAGAGTGCAAATTTTCATTCAATCGCAGTTTTTTTACTTACTACGCATGCGCTACATTTAACTGGGTTCTTTCGTTAACAAAGAAAAAGCTGAGAATTGCTGGGTTCTTTGCATCGTTACCTATTCTGACATATCGTTGTGACAAAAGACTAAAGCCATCAATACACTGCGTTCAATTATAGAGAAAAATAGCACAGATACTGCGGGTGTCGAGTAAATAAAATGATCGCTCTATTGACGGCATGTTTGTTTTTTTCCAATTCTTGTGCGAAAAGCGCGCGCGAAAACTGTGCTCGGCGAGTCTATCTTTTTGTCGAGGGTCGAGGGTCGAGGGTAATATATTTTTTTTCTGAGGTTTTTTTTTTTCAAATGTCACAAATCGTAGGAGTCGTGAATCGGAGGTTTGTCAACCCCATTCGCTACATTGAAGTGTGTTTGCTTTGTCATTAACATCAAACCTAATTTGGTAAAATGTTGGCGTGACTCTCTGTCACACGATCGGTCGAACTTTTCAATAAATTTTCTGAAATACATGCCGTAACTACACTGTAACTACTAGCTATTACAAAGGAAGAGCACGGTGGACGAAACGTTCAAAAAAGGTCTTACCGTCGCTTGCAACTGTGGGTCAATCAAAATTCAAAGTTTTGACAATCAAACTTCAAAGTTTACCCGCCCACTTGGGAACGTTTTGGCGCCACTCCGCAAACACTTGAAGAGGAGCAAAGTCAGCAACGCGTACGGGCATTTTGTCTTTTGCAGTTTTGAAAATCAGAATGAATTATAGGATATCAAGAGAGGAATTTCTGTCGGATATCGACTGTGATCTTTTACATTATCCAGGGGAATTAAGAGTCCCTGTCCATAAAAATGGAAAATAACTCGGCAACGGTCGAAAATTCGATTTCGCTCATATTTTCATGGTAGATAGGCTAGGGCATGACAAAAACTACTGGATAGTTTTTTTGGCAAAATATCCTTTTATTTCAAAGAAATATGCAAATTACCAAATTCCGTTAAAATCATCATTTAACGCAACATTTTATTAAACAAGTTTGAGAGCCTCGCATGCAAAACCACATCATTCTTCCGTCTTTAAAACACTCAAATATTTTTGTGCAATGTTTAAATGTGTACTGGGTTGATTTTAGGGAATGTTGCGTTGTCTTTTTGGGTGCAAAATAATTAAATTTCGAAGACATGTATTTCATTCACTTAAAAGTACTTCGTGAATATAATTAATTTTCACCATGTGCGAAACCTTCAAATGGATCAAGCTTCTGGTGGTTGAATCGCAGAAGGATGGTCTACAGATTTCTGTAAAAATTTCTTTGGGCAAATGATTGTGAGCGACGCGAGAGCTTTTCAAAGTACGTCAAAAATACAAATATTTGACCATCCGTCGTCAAATTTCAATTTACGGGTTAGACGTATATTTTAGCATGTGCCACACGACTTGACCTATAATAAGTTGAAATAGACACAGAACTGATAATTTCGAAATGTTCTAACCTCATTAGCTGTAAAAGGCAGGTCCAAAGCCGATTTGACGTGTTTCTCTCACCATTCGTCGCACATAAAGCAGAAGTTTGCTTTTGTTTACATAACGTCCGATGTACATCGCCAACTGTCAACTTATTAACGGTCGAATACCATTTGTGACCCTCTTTCGACACATACGATCACCACTGCATCTAAGTCAAAAACGGCAAAGGCATTTGTAGATAGTTGCTTGCTTTGCACTGCACCAAAATATTACGTTTGATCATCATGGTTTGATGGCTTGAATCCTTGCTTGCAGCGGTTCCCTGTTCGTCACGCAATGCTGTCATCCCATTTTAAGGGGTAGGGGTAGGACAATTTCTATCCTAATACGTAAGGCTCCGTAAGGCTTGGAATCACTGGGAGCACACAATCATGTTGAGTAGGAAGAGATTGAATTAAGAAATGAAAAGAATGAATAGTTTACCATTGCCCCTGTTGTTATCTTTCACTCGACCACCGCTACCTACATGCCCTGCGTAATACTGTAACGCTAAACTCATACCTAGGTCTTTTCGCGCTATGCAATTATTTTTGGTTTACATGTAATACAGTGGGCTACCCTCTGGGAATGTGTGGTGATCACTTAATGAGGCTAGCCGCTTAAATAGAGGTTGGTGTACCTTGAATATTTAATTAACCACGCGGCCATGGGCCGAGCGCGGTTCTAGGTTTACCCGTGGTTTATTATTATTATTTTTTTTTTTTTTGTCGGTGACCAGACGCAGACCTCCGCTCGGCCAAACTTTGAGTCACCCAACGTGTCATGTTTTTCCGCCAGAAGCTGTTAAAACATAAACACACGAACAATTTTACGGATATTGTTTTCTTTTTTGTGGGTAAAATATATTTTCTTTTCGCTTTATCAAAGCGTTGGATTTAAAGGGAATAATAAATACGTTGAAAAAAGGTATTACGTCGCCATGGAATGCGCTGACGTTGCAGCTTTCACTTTCGCTACGGGACAAATAAGATCGTGTTTACTTTGGAAGTTTATTTCGGCAGAAGCGACGGTCATTAATTTATTTGTAATTTTGCGAGTATTTCTTGCGGTTTTAGGCAAATGAAGTAAATCCTTTGACTGTTTCATCGCAGCGAGTTCATAGATCGGAAAGAAAATTAAATGTTTGGAAGCCAAGCAAAGAACGTGTCAGAAAGTGCAAAGATTACGTCATTGATAGGGAAATAACCACCGTACTAAAGATAGCCGTAGATAACGCAATTCTTGAATTATGTGACTCGTGTGACTTCTTTGCTAACCCTTAACTCAAGGGAAAAAAACAATTAAATTTAATCGTGACTTTAAAGAAAGAAAGCGGTTTGTAATAGTGTTCGTATCTTCATGCCCATACATATCCCGAAGAAACTTCCAGATTAAGACTATTACGTCATCGGAGATGTCACAACGGCTACGACTGATGGTGCGATAATAGAGTTTATGTTGATCAAGTGCTGTGATGTCTACAGTAATCAATGAATCATCAAAGATTGCTTTGGAATATGCACTGCGTTGTGACTGTAGTACTAAGAAAACAGTTAAATTTTAAAAGCGCGGTTATAAGATCTAACAGATCTTCTTGTTTTTCACTGTCGGGCTATAAATGTCTTGGTGAACATGGAGTCAATTCAAGACAATCATCATAGACGTGTGTTTGAATTACCACTCGTCATGCACCTTCAATTTCAGACTCTTATCTATCATCGCCCTTTCCAAAACAAAGTTCTTAAATTTTGGGTGGCCGCTCAATAGGATAAAGACAATAATGAAACCCTTATCGGAATGACCAAATGGTCGCCGCGGAGGTAACCGGTCAATAGGTGTTTTATTTGCAATATTTTACTGACGATAATTTTGGACTGTGTTGACAACAGTCCACTATTTTCTGTTACATACCAATGCCTCGCCACTAAGCAAACAAAATACGCCAAATAAAATAGCATGGCCAGGGCTATTTACTCACGTAATTACTAATTAAATTTAGTCTGTTTTTCTCACGAATTAGATACGTAATGATTTCCTATTTTTATTTCAGCTAGTTCTTGCTTCATTGATCTATAATTTGTTTATGGCGATTTTCTTAAAATTCTAGTGAGTATTGGCACTAGCTTTATCAGCTGTTGTCAGAAACGTCAGAACGTACAACAAACGTGATTTGGACCGACGCCACGTACACTATAGAACACGATTATATAAATATACACATATTATATATATGAACAAACAGATGAACAATGATTAAATTGTTTCACTTATCCTGAGAGTACTCTATACAAAATAGATCAAAATGTGCAGCATATGCCGTGACGGCATTGCGTGACGAACAAATAACGGCTGTAAGATTGTGCTGCGCCGACACGCTTATCAGCAATGGTCAGCAATCGATCAAACGCAATATTTTGGCCAAGCGTTAAGCAAGCAACTATCTACAAATGACTCAGCCGTTTTAGACTTAGATGCAGTGATGTTCATAAGCGCAGAAAGATGGTTACAGATTCAATAATAGGTCGACAGTAGGCAATGTACATCGGACGTTAACCTTGTGTAAACAAAAGCAAACTTCTGCTTTATGTGCGACGAATACACCGATTCCAGAAAAAAACCTGAAGTTGCAAGCAAGCGAGGCTTAATAACCCTCGAGCTTTCAAAATGCGGACGAAATGCTGGGGAAGAACGAAAAAATTCGAATGTATGTAGGTTAGAGCTACTTGTCTGGAGCAAATGTGGTAAAGAAAAGGAAAAGAGTTGGACACAAGTGTTGTGGGGCTGCAAACTCTAATAATCGAAGCAAAAACCGACCTGATTTATCATTTCCACGACCGAGTTTCCTTCAGACAAGCTAGCCAGATAAACAAAGAAGAAAAAAGTGGGAAATACTTATGCAAAGGGGAGCTGTCTATTTTACCTCGGTAGGAAATAATTTTTGTTTTTCCGAGCACTTCTTGCCAAGTGATTTTAAACTGAGTACACTTTTTGAAACTGGGAGCCGTACCCTCGGCTTTCCCTTGGGCAAAAGTTGATGAGGAATCTCTGTGTAGAGCAAAATATATGATGCATCTGAGTCTGGCATATGAATACCCATCAGCTTCAATCAACTTAGGAATTAATCAGTTTTCATGCCTCTGAGGTAAACAAAAAAAGTTTCCCAAAAACAATGTTGAATGTGGAAGGACATTAGTGATTTAAATACAGCCATTGATGAATTTTGAATATTTTTTACTCGCTCAATATTTCAGCAAGATCTGGCTTTTAGGTTTAATGTTTCAGAACTACTAGTGTCAGATAAATTATTGCATGGGCCAATTTCCTGTACTTGATGTTGGGGAGCCAGCCCATGAATTATTTGCCTGAGGTTTTCCTAGGCTGAATTTGAAAACATAAGGTGCAGAATAGACTGCAGAGAGATAACAGGTCAGACACCCAAGACCTGGACATCCAAAAGTGAACTTTACACTGAATAAGTCTGACAACACATTTTAAGGCCTAGTAGGAATTTTCCTTAATGTCGTAGATTTGATAGACAGCTTGTACTCGCAAGCAGGAAGGTTATAATCTTCATCCATTCAATGCAACCAAGTAAATCAGAACTGACTATAATTTTAATGCCAATTTTCTAAGGAAGACTGTTTTCCAACCATGAACCAGAACTGCAAAGGTAAGAATACAAGCTGAAATGGCTATTAGGAGAATAAATGGATGGCATGTATTTGATGGTGTAACTCCACTAAGGTTGGGTAGAGTTGTTAATCAACCCTGGATAGTGAGCTATTTGCTTGTAAACTGGCAGAAAAAAGTTATCTGATGTTTATTTGTCATTTGGTAGTGACTTTAAACAGAGTACATGATATTGTTCATCAGTGGTAATTAAATATTTGGTGATTTCCACCATACTGAAATTGTGCATTATGTGGCTTCATGTTCTATTTTCTGGCACAGGGTGTAACATACAAGGACACGTGGTAGAGCTGGTGTATAATTTTGCTAATAACATAAAAGTGCAATTGAATTTGACCTCATTGAGAATTTTCTACATTGTATGATCTTATAGATTCCCAATTGTTTTGAACTATTTTGAAATATTTATTCAAATATTCATCACCAGAGAAAAACTAGAAGTAGCTGAATTTTCTCATATTAGATGCTGGACAAAATTTTTGGACCTTTGATATACATTATTTATTCTGGCTTTAGCAATAATCACATCGTGTAAGGCCATCTCTAAGCATTAGGTAAGCCAATTCATATATAATATATTTATCATAAATTCGTCAATATTCTTTAGCATCTCCTTCCACCATTCTATGTCCAAGGCATTTTGCTCATTAAAAATTTGCAGTTACTTTCAATTTATAGCCAGGACATTCCAAAGTCTGTTCACAACAAAGAGTAGTTGTTGTACATTGTACATCATAAACTGAAGTTCATATGACCCTTGTTAACCGCGCGGCCATGGGCCGAGCGCGGTTCATGGTTTACCCGTGGTTTTTTTTTTTTTCGCAGTTTTGTCTGCGACCAGACCCAAGCTTCCACTCGGCCAAATTTTTAGTCACGCAACCTGTGATGTTTACTCGCCAAAAGCTGTTGAAACATTAATAAATGTTATCTCCGATACTGACTTTCGCGGGAAAAAATTAAAAACCCAGCGTTCGTCAAAAATTATATTTTTTCATCAGAAATTTAGTTCGGAACATATACATATTTATATTCTTTTGAATCGTCGATGAAATGACCTTTTCCGGATATTTTTTCCTTCGGGGTCAACAAAAACCTCCGATTACAAAATCACACCGAACCTACACGTTGCAAAAAAATCTCTTCAAAACCCTGACTTCGAAGCGATATAACACTTCAGCGTTAATAGCTAGCACACATCGGCAGGCGGTAAATCTATTCGTTAACAATCCAGCCTTATCGTGTTAAAATTTCAGCGAAATCGAACAAAACCAGAATTAATTAGAATTTTTTTGTGACCTCACTCCCCAGACTTGACCTAACAAAGGAAGCAACGGTCGCCCATAGCAACCGAAAAACACGAACATAACAAAGCCGAACGTTTCGGCCAAAAATCTCCAGAATTATCGCCTGAGAGCTTAAACTTGAATGGGAACATCTTTTTCGAACTTTTTTCAACTCATTTAGACGAAAGACTGGCCTCGACGGGCTACAAGAAAGACCAAGAAGAAAAACAGAACAAGACAGCAGAACAAGCCGATAACATTTCATCGCACGGCTTTCGGCACGAAAACCAAAATACAGCTTACTTCTAGATAAATTTAGCCTTAGAAGCCAGCAACCGGCCCCAAATTACTTTCTGTATCCTTACAAATGTCCTGATTTCCATCTCCGAAAGATTTTGCCCCAATTTTGAGCAAATAAACATTTCGTCGACGGTGACCGCCATTACGGTGGCTTGCATACTAAATTAGCTAACTTGACAAAATTCTCCCGAGGGGGGAATATGACGAAAAGAGCTTAAAGATGGCCTATAATTGGCTAATGATGAGATCATCGAAAGTAACGCCAGTTTTCTGTCACGTTTTCAATCTGTGGTCACTGAAGTGACCAAAATCGATACATCGGTCGGGATAGAGTTTTATTATTAAATTATATGACTTGTGTGACTACTTTGCTAGCCCTTTACTCGTGGAAAACACCAATTAAATTTAATCATGACTTTTAAGAAAGAAAGCTGTTGTTAATAGTGTTATTATCGTGTCATTCATATCGCTCATGCCCATACATATCCCGAAGAAAGTTCTACAAAGATTAAGACCATTACGTCATCGGAGATTTGTCAATGGCTACCACTGATGGTGCAATAATACAGTTTGTGTTGATCAAGTGATGTGATGTCTACAGTAAGAAACGAATCATCAATAACTGCTTTGGAATTTGCACTGCGTTCCGACGGTAGTGCTAAGCAAACAGTTTAATTTTAAAAGCGCGGTTATAAGATCTAACAGATCTTCTTGTTTACTTTTAAACCAGTGTCAAACATTTTGTATATTGATTTTATAAGGCAATCTTTCAGGGTCTCACTATCCATAACAATGACATTCCTAGCTTAAATTATTTCATGGAGATTGCCCTTACTTGGGTCTGTAACCTCAGCCCAGCTGGGGGACCCTGGGGAGGCCCCCAAAATTTCCCTTTTCTCTTGAACAAAAAAAAAAGCATTTTGTTACTTGCACCTTCGTCGATCCCTGTTGATGCATTATTTCAGCGTACTTGTTCATTACTAGTTGCTAGTTTTCTAGGCCATCTTTCATGGCATGTGACTGATAGTCTTTGTTACACTGTAGTACACGTCACTGATAATTTTATTGGTGATTTGACTGATGAATCAGCTTTGTGATTGCGTCCTGCCCTGTAACGCAATGATGCTGTCACTGTACCGAACCCTTGCTTACACCATTCTTGGCGAGTAGATCGTGGTCTTGTTTGATACTCTGATTAGCATCTTTTGAACTTTTAAAAGGATTTCCCTTTATTCTCTAACACCGATTGTTAATTTATGAAGAGAGATTGGATGTTCTCAAACTTGAGAAGACTGAAGTCGTCAGTGAAAAATGAATCAGCCGTAGGAATGTTTTAAAGTGTTTTGTTGCAATATTCCCGATATCCGACACAATTTTTAAATTTACTTCCGTATGTTCTTTCGATCTCTTGCTCTAGCTTTAGTAAAGCATTCTTCGGGTCAGGGTCGTAAACTTTTACAATTTTCATTTCATTCAGATTCTTTTTCCTAAACCGACCATGAACAAAGTTCTTTTAGGCAATAAAAATGGTGAGAACAGGTTGTTTTTGCGCATATTGGAGATCGAGACAATCGAAGGATGGAAAACATACCCGTCTAAAAGTTCCTTTATTTTGCCCCTTTGATTTATACGGCGACTTTTAAGCCAGAATTTCGATTCGCTGAGTGTCACGTTTTCAATGTTCTTCGCTCACACTGACGCCTGGTTCCGTAAAAAACCAAGCAGACAATCTAATTGGGCTACGCCAATCGTATAATTTATTCCAGGATTCAAGATTATTCGATTTCTTTGACGATGTCCAATCAGATTGTTTTGCGGTTTGTCCAGGTCAGGAAACAGATAAACAGATTTGAAAACAGCAGAAAACGGGTCAGCGAAACAGGTCAGCAACGAAGGCGTTCACAGTGGAAAATATCTGCGACAAAAAACTAACTTGTCCAAGCTCAAAGGTCAATTGACCGTATCGGTTACGCGGCTAAATGTCAATCAAAAGGTATTTACGAAATCAAACGTCAATCAAATGCTAATTGTTCATATATTAACGGAACATTCTCCGCCCCGATAAGGGCGTAGTCCTTATCTTATCAGCTGTTCGTTCAGTCGTCACCTTCTACAGGGTGAATGACTGCAATCTTTGTAACTGGACGGCTGTACTCTCCTGTGGCTGTTCTGACTTTAACATTACGAACTCGTCCATCTGGTCCAGGATAAACTTCGATTATTCGGCCCACTGCCCACTTGCCTCTTACTGCATTTTGCTCAGCCACTGTTACTATGTCATTAACTTGTACGTTTCGCTTCTCCACGTGCCACTTCTTTCTCGGTACTAGGGCAGGAAATACGTCCCTAGTCCAACGCTTCCAGAACGAGTCGACAATTTTTTGCACGAACTCCACTCGTCTGCGTGGGTTTCTTGTGTCTTTGAACGGACCTTGTGGTACTTCTGGTGTTGCTCTTCCAAGGAGCATGTCGTTCGGACACAGGTAGGCTCCGTCATCTGGATCAGTGGGAATGCGACCGATGGGGCGTTGATTCACTAAATTTGCAACTTCTAAAAGACAGGTGTACAGCTCAAAAGGCGTTAGAAGCTGCTCGCCAATTGCTATCTTAAGTGATTTTTTACAGCTCTTTACAAGGGCTTCCGCACATCCATTTTGGTGTGGCGCAGCTGGTGTAGTGAAGATCCACTGAATTTTCTTTACCCCGCAGAACTCACGTAATTGATTGGCATCTAGACCTTCCACCATCTCTCTCAGTTCGTTAGCAGCACCAACCATCTGTGAACCGTTATCGCTTAGCATTACTGCCGGTAGCCTCTGATTGAAAAGAATCTTCTTAGGACGTGCATAAACTCCATTGTAGTTAGGTCAACTGCTAATTCCAGATGGACAGCTCTTGTGTTTAAACAGGTAAAGATGACGCCATAGTGCTTAGCCGTCTTGTTTCTCCCGATTCTTACGCTGTAAGGACCAAAGTAATCGCAGGCGGTATAGTGGAACGGAGGCGTGTTTGGTGCTAAGCGGAGAACAGGGAGGTCTGCCATAAGTTGCGTTTCAGCCTTGTGTGCCAATTCACGGGAGAATGCACACTTGAATTTCACAGATTTGCTTAACTTGTTCGCCTTCAAGATCCAAAACTTTCTCCTGGTCTTGCCTGTCGTAGCTGCCACCCCGGTGTGTCCGTGCTGATGGGCGTGTCTTGTTACCAGCAAAGAGATCCAGTGGTCACTTGGAAGAAGGGCGGGGTGTCTTGTCTCATATGACACGATAGCTTCGTCCACTCTTCCTCCAACTCTTATTACTCCGTTTTCATCTTTGAACGGGCTGAGAGATTTGAAATCACCTCTTTCTAGGCGGCTGTGCAAGGTTGACTGTGCTTGCTTTATCCAGTAAATCTCTGCTTGCTGAAGCTCTTCAGGGGCCAGCGGTCCTTCCTTTCCGTCTTGATCGTATTTTCTCAGTCGTATTTTCACCGCTAGTCTGTGTATTCGTGCCGTCACGCGGATTAGTTTTCTCCAGCTGGAGAACTTGGACGGATCGATCGCATCTTTAGCTTTCTGCTTTGCAGCTGCGGTCAGTATCCGTGCTTGTCGAGGTTCCATGTCTTCATCTGAGCCTGGCGAAGCGATCTTAATCGGCCACCGACTTTCTGGTAAGTACAAGAACTCCGGGCCATTCATCCATCTGCCCTGCAGTTCATCAACAGAGATCCCTCGTGACAGGTCGTCAGCTACATTATCCTCACTGGGGATGTGCTTCCACTGGCTTGGATCTGAGTTACTCTGAATTTCTCCCACTCTTGAGGATACGAACGGTTTGAAGCTGCGAGACGGACTTTGAATCCAGGCCAAGGTGATAGTGCTGTCGGTGAAGAACTTAACATCTTGAAACTGTACCCTAGTTTCCTCCTGAATGGTTTTGGCTAGGCGGGTTGCGAGAACGGCTGCCTGTAGCTCCAAGCGCGGGATCGTGAGCTGTTTCAGCGGTGCTACTCGGGACTTCGCTGCGATGAACTTGACTGAGTAAGTGTCATCCTTTCTTTGGCGTACGTAGGCGCATGCTCCGAATGCGTCTTGCGATGCGTCAGCGAAAACACACAGCATTGGCGGATCCACGGCTTTGTCTGCAGTTAAACATCTTTCGAAGGACACATTGTCCAACTCTTTCATTTCTTTGAACAAAGAGATCCACTGATCCTGAACTGCGACTGGTACCTCATCGTCCCAGTCTAATCCCAACTGCCACAGTTTTTGCAGCCCTATCTTCGCCCTGATTATGAATGCTGCAGCGAATCCAATCGGATCGTAAATTCGAGCCACCTGGCTTAAGATCATTCTCTTCGTCATCTTCAAAGGTACAGGGTTTGGTCTGTCGTCTAGCTTTAGCAACTCTGTCCTCACTCGGAAGTAGAACTCGTCTGTTCGAAAGTTCCACAGGGTTCGCAGGACTTTCTCCTCGTTTCCTTGAAATAGATTCATCTCCTTCTCTGTGTCACTGTTTTCTTTCTCTTCAAGCATCTCGTTGGAAATCCATCCTTTAACTTTGAATCCTCCAGTCTTCAAGACCTTGTCAATATCTGTCGTTAATTTTCGGGCTTCATGTACCGTGTCTACGGAATCGCAGATGTCATCCATGTACACGTTGTTTGTGAGGACTTCAGCTACTTCTGGGTAGTCTACCTTGTTCTCTCGAGCTGTTTTCCTCAGGGCTATTTGCGCCATAGCGGGTGCAGGCTTGTCCCCAAATGTGAGAACAGTTTTGAGGTAGATGTCAGGATCTCTGTCCGTTTCCATGTTTCTCCATAGAAAGCGATGCACATGTTGATCCCTCTCGGGAATTAGGATCCTATGATACATCTTGGAGATGTGTCCCATAACTGCGACTTTCTTCTCTCTGAATCGTAAGACAACTCCAAATATGCCGTTTAAAAGATCGGGACCTTTCTTCCAGTAATCATTCAGAGTATGTCCTTGAAATACAGAAGATGAATTGAAAACAATTCGAACTGGAGTGCTCTTCTTGTCTGGCCTCAGCACGGCGTGATGAGGAATGTAGTGAACAGGTCCTTGATACGCGTTTTGTTCTTCCTTGGACAGCTTTCGCGCAAATTTCATGCTTTCCATTTCTTCCATCTATTTGCAGTAGGCTTCGACTTGTTCAGGATTTCTTTTCAGGCGTCGTTCTGTTGACTCTAGGCGTTTCATTGCCAAATCTTTGTTGTCTGGGAGCAGGGTGGGGTCCTTTCTCCAGGGGTATGGAATCATCCATTGACTTCCAACTTTGATACATGTTTCCTCTATTAGCTTAGCTTCTTCTCTTTCTGTTTCAGACAGTTTGTCTGCATCGCAGACACAGGGTTTCACTGCCACACCCATAGTCTCTGTTATCCAGAAGTCGGTTAAGTCTATTGGTGAGGCGTACTTGACGTGTAATATGCTGGTTATGTCACAGATCTGCTCTGGTTTTCCTCCAAAAACTACCCATCCAAGTGGCGACTTGCGAGCTAGTAGATGGTCCACTTGTCTCGTTTCACCAGCATGCATATGTGCGTGATCAATACCGATTAGCAGGTCCACATGTCCCTTGCCGCGGCGAAATCTCGTGTTAGGCAGGCCAAGAAGCTCCGGTAAGTGCGAAGTTTTCACTGTTGGGATTTCATCACTGATGCTCTGAATGCCGATTGCTTTAACGGTAAAACGCTTGCCGGTGTCTATGCAGGTTAGCTGAATTTTGTATTCTTTGGTTTTCATTGACTCTTCCTCCCCGCCAACTTTAGTAATTGTTATGGAAACATCCTTTCCCTTCAAGCCGAGAGTTTCTGCGGTATCCTGACGAATAAGGCTTACTCGAGCGCCAGAGTCAAGAAGAACATTTCCACATTTAAATAGGCCGTTAGCGCTGCCGATGTTTGCGGAGAGGACTGGGAGAATAGCTTCTTTCGTATTGACTGATGTAGCGACGCTAATCTTGACAGTATTGCTCTTATGAAGCAGCTGATGGTGATGTTGTGGACACCGCATTCCATTCTCCAGCTTTGCGCACTGTTGTTTACGCCTGCAGTTATCTACAGTGTGTCCCCTTCCGGCCCTCTTCAAACAGCTGAAGCACAGGTGATTTGCCTTTGCAGTTGCGATACGGTCATCAATGCTGAGAGCTGTAAACTTCGGGCATTGATCGGGCCAGTGGGATGAAGTTTTGCACAGCCAACATTTGTGCCAGACAGGTTTGCCGTCATTAGATGTGTAGTGATTCGCGTGGCGTCTTCCAGATGAGCCCACTCTGATAGGAGCTGTGGCACGCATTCGTGACTTCATTTCCACGTTCATCCAGTTCATCAACGCTTCCAGGGTAGCAGGCTTCTTTTCTCTCTCCAGATCTCTCGCCCAGACCTTTCTGTCGTCAGAGCACATCTTTTGTTCGATAATGGAAAGCATATGGCTGTTGTCCATATCACTAGGGAGACCAACTTCTTTCAGGGTATTATAATATCTCTTGACTAGATGTACCAGGTCGCAAAATCGCGCATCGTCCCCTTCCTGCAAGGCTTTAAATTGGACAATATCCTGGGTCACAGTGTCTGACACAAATCTCGGGTCGCCATAGATCGAGTCCAGATATTCCCAGGCGGCGTCATAATCACTTCCGATACCTTTGATCAGTTCTAGCGGCTTATCTCTCAGGCATGTACGCAGGAGCGTTATTGCATCTCTCTTTGTGTATTTTGCTTCTATTGCGTGTTTGAAGTCAGAGCGGAAAATTGCATAATCTCTTACATTCCCAGCGAAAACAGGTAGTTTTGGTTTTTCGAGCTTAAACGTGCACGCGCCAGCTTGACTTGTATCACTAGTGGTTTCTTTGTTTATTGCGGGATTTTGCTTGTCATCGGCCTTTTGAACACTGTTAATTTCTTTATCTGAAGTGCCTTCAGCTTTTCCGGCGTTAATTTCTGGGGGTGTTTGGCTAATTGGTTGAATATTTGTCATTCCAGGGGTGTGGCTAGGTGTTGGAAGCTGCATATTTGGAATTCCTTCATTACCCGGTACTTCATCGGTTAAAGCGCTCTCCTTTCCTTTACTTAAATCACCATTCTCAGTTGAATCTTTCGAACCACACTGCTCAACACTTTCAATGAACATTTTCGCGTCTACTTCTAGCCTCATGAAAATTTCTTGGCATTCAGAGAGCCATTTTTCTTCAGTTTCATACGCTTCATCATCTTCGATGTGCTTGGCATAATCCTCATGTTTAGCCACTAAGTTCTCATACGCTCCCTGAAGCTTAATTATAGCTTGTCTTACCTCATTCGGAGGCCTTTTGTACTCAACTGCATGTACCAACGCTTTTCCAACTCGTGTAAAGTTCGATTTGGCAGTACGTCGGTCGGTCTTGGCTTGTTTTACCGCCGCTTCATCCATGACCGAGTGCGTTTCTGTGGATCAGCGCAGGGGTTTTCTTCATCCAGCCAAGAAATCGAATGAAATGGTTCCGTAAAAAACCAAGCAGACAATCTAATTGGGCTACGCCAATCGTATAATTTATTCCTGGATTCAAGATTAACGGAACAACGCCGGGAATATCATCAGAAGAGAGATTGGCCTTTCTTCTTCGTTCGCCATGTTGCTTTAATTACCGCGAGGGCTATTAAGCCTCGTTTCGGTGCAACTTCCGGTTTTTTCTGGAAACGGTGAGAGATCGAGTAGAAACACGTCAAATCGGCTTTGGACCTGCCTTTTACAACAAATAAGGTTAGAACATTTCGAAATTATCAGCTCTATGTCTATTTCAACTTATTATAGGTCAAGTCGTGTGGCACATGCTAAAATATACGTCTAACTCGTAAATTGAAATTTGACGACGGATGGTCAAATATTTGCATTTTTGACGTACTTTGAAAAGCTCTCGCGTCGCTCACAATCATTTGCCCAAAGAAATTTTTACAGAAATCTGTAGACCATCCTTCTGCAATTCAACCACCAGAAGCTTGATCCATTTGAAGGTTTCGCACATGGTGAAAATTAATTATATTTACGAAGTACTTTTAAGTGAATGAAATACATGTCTTCGAAATTTAATTATTTTGCACCCAAAAAGACAACGCAACATTCCCTAAAATCAACCCAGTACACATTTAAACATTGCACAAAAATATTTGAGTGTTTTAAAGACGGAAGAATGATGTGGTTTTGCATGCGAGGCTCTCAAACTTGCTTAATAAAATGGTGCGTCAAATGACGATTTTAACGGAATTTGGTAATTTGCATATTTCTTTGAAATAAAAGGATATTTTGCCAAAAAAACTATCCAGTAGTTTTTGTCATGCCCTAGCCTATCTACCATAAGAATATGAGCGAAATCGAATTTTCGACCCTTGCCGCGAAATTAAGAATTTGTCTGATTTTTACAGGCAGACACTCTTAAGGAAGAAAGGGTTCCCCTCATCATTGTCCGCGCGGTATCTAGCTGAAGGTGATCTTCATTTTCTCCTGAAAGCCACAAAAGGTAACTAAAGACTAGTCTTGAACATGATTGCTCGGCTAACAACGCCTGAGAGAGTAAAAAACAGCTTGAAACGTCATACAGCGTCAACACAGCAGTTACAAAGCCCTGAATCAAATTTAAAATCTCCAGCACGAAAAAAGGTCTCCACGTCGGGCTGAACTGAACAATGATGCGGACGAGTATCGAGTACCGAAAACGAGCGACGTTTCTCTTCCGACAAGCAGGCGTCAGTTACTTAGCCAATGTGAAAGGTTCATTGAGCAAAAGACTGAAAAGAGGCAAGAATTAAAGTTTAAATTTAAGGAAGCAAGCGCTAAAAGATAAGAACTTGAATAAACCTCTGCCAAGATAAGAGACGCAGTTTACGCGCTTGGAAATACCGGTCAACGCTATGTAAGCTTAATTGTCATGAAAGAAATCACACAGTTCGCACCTGCCGAATGGCAAAATGCGAGTCACTGTTTTTCTGTGGATAGTTGAGTTGGCATCCAGATGAAAAACGGGATTTTCAGGAGAATAAAAGGGAAATAGCAGCATTAGAAACGGCAGCCGCGAAAATAGAACTGGATTTGAACTGGCTTTCCCCCGAGTGAAAATTGTTCTTTGAATAAACACGTAGAGGAAATTTAAAAAGTTTCCCCATGAATACGTTTAGTATGTTTTGAATTCCTCTATTTTTTTCCTATCATTCATTCTGACTAGGTATAAAATGCTAGGTGGAAGATTGTATTCACCAAGTGTGAAGGATGTAGCTTAGCTAGAAGACGCTCAGTTAATTTTTCTAATTTTCCATACATTTGTCTGTATTTTTTTTCCCGCGAGCCGCGTCCACCCGGCCAAATTTACAGACAAATGTATGGAAAATTAGAAAAACAAACCGAGCGTCTTCTAGCCAAGCTAAATCCTTTAAACGTGGTGAATAAGCTCTCAAATCTCACAGATATTTTTCATCGCGACCAATCGCAAAGCCCTGCAAGTTTACCGAAGGAGAGTGGTAATTTAGATCGCAAAACGCACAGATATATTTTTTTAACAGCGAATTTATCGAAGGAAGAAAATAGCCGTAAATTTGCTTCCAAAGCTTCCATCGCCTCCAGATTTCACCTACAGTTCCTGTTTGATAAATGGCACAGGAATATTTCTCATCGCGGCCCGTCAATAACACTGGAAAACAATGAAGCAAACACTCCACGAAATCGCATCGGTAGTAACACGACCTAAACGACTACAGCGACATAGAGAAAAAGGTACAAAAACGAAGCCAGGGAAGGCGTTGCCATTTGTTTTCCGCAGTGAAAAATTTGAAGCTAAAAATGTGAAATTCGAAGCGAGTGAGGCACTTTGACACAACATTGTCACTGTCAATGCAAATATTAACGCGAACCACATTCTGTTATCCCCATGTGTTATTTTTTTGTTGAAGAAATTACAACTACAAAACTAAATGTTTAGATTTATTTCTACGTGGATAGCCATTCAAAAGTTGATGGCATTCGTACTTCGGCTAAAGCATCCAGCGTGATGAATTCACATGAAAAACCGGACTTTGAATGTTATAAAGGTTATAGATAAATAATCAGGTCTGTGATATATTTACATTTAACCAAATCGGGGAAGAACATGTAGACCGGACTCGAATGAGCGGCAGAAATCGAGCCTACAGCAAGGAGTAAAACAACAAACCCAGAAAAAAAATACCCTCGACCCTCGACATGGGACCCTCTGTACCGTTGCAGTTATGTCCTATGTAGCAGACATGTCCTGTGACGTAATGTGATATACGGAGCCAATCATATCATGCGTTCTATCTAATAACACGCAGCATAAGACTGGTAACTAAACTCCGTTGCAGTTCGGTCTTCGAGCAAAATTGATTTTTGGAGGGGGGTAGCGTTCGGAAGCAGTATTTGACTTTGTATGTCTTTACTCTGAACCAGAGTGACTCTGAACGTAAATATGCAGCGACTATTTGCAAGAATGGCATTTACCTCACAAGATTTCTATCGGAAATTGACCGCTTAGTGTATTTTCAGTTTCAAATTTTCAACATGAAAGTTCGATCGAAGATTTAAACAGTGGTTGCTCTCCGGTTTGCGAACTGCGTGTTCCCGGCCAGCCAATATTAAACTCCGCGCTTTGATTATCCTCAAATTATTCAGATCGTTTAATGATATTACAGAGGCAAAACAAAATTTCTGAGAAGCAGTGTAACCAATTTTAGTTTCGGTGCTGTAAAACTACCACTCAATCTGCGCAATATTTCTCTATTCCCAATCTTGTCACTCACACGAAATCCGGTTCGCGAAAGCCCTCTTCTCAGTATAAGTTTGTTGAGGCTGACTGAACCTTTTTGGGTAAGCCGTCTCCTGTAGCATCGAACATTTATTACAGAAATTTTCTTGTCGAGTAGATTTTTATGGCCGGAGTGCTTTCTAACTGTTCCTAGTTCGCTTTGCTTTACAAAACAGCAGTAGTAGTCAAAAAACCACAGAGCACTTTGTGGCCTATTGAAAACACCACAGAGCGCTTTGTGGCCTACTCAAAACACCACAGAGCGCTTTGTGGCCTATTCAAAACACCACAAAGCGCTATGTGGTGTTTTATTTTGGGACTTAACACTGAAAACTGGATGGCTCGTTGACTCGCAAATATCTCACAGCTATTTTCTGAAATAATTTGGTTTTTCCAATTTTTCACACCACAAAGCGCTTTGTGGCCTATTCAAAACACCACAAAGCGCTTTGTGGCCTATTCAATACACCACAAAGCGCTTTGTGGTCGTCATCGTAATCATAGCGATTCTGTCAGTGGAAATTATACTATGTGGATAAAACTGGCAGAGGGACTCTCTTATTTGGACAGGGAGGTTGGCAAGATTTTCGCAGCACCCCTTACATTAATTATGCATGTAATTTTTTGACTGACTCGTTCTTTTCACGATTGCCGTTTGAGTATAATGTGATAGTTTGAGATAGTTGCATACATAATTAATGTATGGCGCTGTACGGAAATCGTACCTGGAGGTTAGCCGAGTGCTTTTAAAGAAACCTCTGAAAGGAACCAATAGATTTTCGCAAACGTGCTGAGCAAGGTTATGTTGAACACTATTTCAGTTTTTGTTTTTAGAAAGAAATATCACCGAACCTCCGATATAAGACTTGATACCCTTAAAAGTACTCGTTATGGTTATCAGAGAGAGCACTGACTGCTAATGAGATTTGCATTCCTGGGATCGGCTGGAACTAGCTACAACGGGTACGTGTTATTGACCGGGAGAGACGATGAAATGAAAGCAGAAGGTTGAAAATTAGGAATTCAGTGATACCTCAACCTATCACTTGTTTCGGTTAGAGAATCTTAGAGGGATTTATTATGTTCATTGATTTATAGCTCTATTGTTAGTCCTCGTTTGTAGGCACACCCCTCAGGAATTTAGCATTGAACATGGAATGAAACTTTAGTCGGATACTGATATGGGTATTTCTTTTTTTAACAAGTCTATGGATCTCGCCGTAACATTGCAAGGCGAAGAACTCGACCAATGTTTTACCAACACGGACCTCATACTAGTTCAATAACATAATTCAGTTATGACAAAGAAGATTACAAATCTTTTTTTATTTATTTATGGCTAGACTGGAATTTATACAACTGGTGTTTTCATGAGCAGGTATAATTACCATTATCACTATCAACTGGAATCTTATAGATCTTTCTACACACGAACCAAAACATTCTGACTTGTGACCTTGAATTAATTGGCTTGAATTATCTGCAATGCTCACGTATGATACAAACCGTTGCTTTATCCAAACATTTTCGAAAATTATATTTTAGGGCATGTTTTTAGCCTGTGTTGTAAAACCACTATAATCTTGAGATTTGTATTGTTACAAAGGCAAAATAACCAAAGTTAAAATTAGTTTGAGAAATTCTATTTTTGACAGATAAATGCCTTTTGGACATACTAATATAATACTTATCATTGCATTTACAGTGGTGCACTTCTAACACAGACCACCAAACTAATTTTTTTTCATCATTTTTTGACATGTTTTCAACAACTTTCCTATGGCTTCCATTCAAATCTGGCAAATCCAAATTATGAAAAGAAATGTGAAAGGTGGAGTTGTCGACTGATCAACAGGTTACATGATGCTTGATATTTTCACCATTCATGCATTTTGATTAGCTTATTTAAACCAAGGAAGGTGGACGCAGTTAGTCAGGCACGACTGTGGCTGGGTTCTTATAACAAAGATGAAAAGTTCTGTCACTCTTTTGTCCCTTAAATCTAGATCCAACAAACTAGTCACAGGCAACACAGTGATTTGTGGTTCATTTAGTAAAAAAAAAAGTAATGACATATTTTCTTCAGCCTTTGAGCTTGGGCTAATTTGAATAAGCTGTTGTAAATGTAGAACAATCAAAACAATTTCAGACTCATCCTCTATTTACTTAATTATTACTTATTAATACATCTGTTAAAGAAATCCTGATAAAAATTTTAAAAATCTACGAAATAAATACTGATTTTATCACTGTCACTAAACTCATCCTCTATTAACTTTCTGTAGAGGTGTTCATCATCATTGTCTTGTTCTTCTTGCCCTTCCACTTGTTCTTCTTGATCCTCTTGTCCTTCTTCTTCTTCTTCTTTGTCTTCTTGTAACTCCCCCTCCTCCTCATCGATCATATCATCTAATGCCTCTAGGTATGGTTTGGCCAGTCTATTAAAAATATGGAGATGGATTTACTTCATTAATAGACACAACAATATTGTGGAAAACTGAAACTTTCTGTGAAGGGGCCTGTTACGGCTATTTCGTGTTTTCTTTGTGTCCTTTTTTGTTCCGTATGTTAATGTATTTTTTCACATTCTGCATGCTTTTTTTGTCGCGTCGTATGTAAATTTCGTTGCGTATATATTTGTGTTATCCTTTCATGTTCGTTTAGTGCTAGTTTATCGTCCGGTACACTTGTATCTTCTTGGTTCCCTGAACCCCGTTGCCAGCATTTTGGTAAGCCGTTTAGTTTATCGTCTGTTTGTGTTTTCCTCTTAGTTTTCTGCCGTCTTCAGTTAGTTATTTGTAGTAATTCGTTTCATGTTTATCTTTAGGAATTTACCTTCCTCCTACGGAAAGTGAAATAAATTTGCTGGACTAATTGAAACTCGCTTTAAGTTGTGTCTTAAGTCGGCCCTTTGCCTCTTCAGGGCCCATTTCTTGAAACTTCCTGGCTATTCAAGAGCTTGTCAACTTACAAGGACCGTTTTCAGGCTGCTGTTTTGGGCCCAAAGCACCAAACTACCTAATGAAACTGAAATCAGTTTTTAAAAAGAGCATTGGAATTACAATCTAAAGTACAACAGTAATATTATTATAATTCAAATTATAAATATTCATACTGTATTTTGAAAGTGGAAGTTTTTTCACGAGGAATGTGAACGCCTTAAAGAGATCCTTTCCCGACTGTGCTATCCTGACGACCTTGTACAGTCAATCATTCGCAGATTTATTGAATCAAAAGTGTCCGAGGATTCACATACTCGAGTGGCTGATAAAAGAGAAGCCCCAGTCAGAATCGTGTTGCCCTACAAGGACCAGAAATCTGCAAACGTAGTACGTAAACAGCTGGCTGACCTCAGTCGGAAGATCAACGCAGATATTAACCCAGTTCACACAAGTAGAAAGATCAAGGATGAAATTAAGGTCAGGGAAGACAAGCAGCCTCTTGTTAGTCAACAATGCGTGGTGTATTCATTTCAGTGTGGCCTGTGTGATGCAGGCTATGTCGGTTACACGTGCCGACACCTACACCAACGAATTGAAGAACACAAAGGATCGGCAATCGGAAACCACCTCAGAGAGCAGCACGATATGGAGCCAGAAGACATCGCACAGAGTTTTCGAATCTTAAGAAAGTGTCAGAACAAATTTGGCTACCTTATTTTTGAAATGTTTTTTTATCAAAGAACTGAAACCAATGCTAAACAGTGCGATTCAATTCGCGCCCAATTATTTGTTTAGAGCAATTCTTGCTAAGATTATTTTATTTTTCCATTGTATATTTTTAACACTTTTTCACATATTTTATCACATTTTAGCGTTCGCCACATTTTTATCTATTATAAGTTGTTTTTAACATATTTATGGTTATATGCTATTGTAGAAAATTTAGTCACTTGAAAATGACCTCGTAGAGGTCGAAACGTCGTGACTTTTTAGCGCTAGTTTTTATTTCAAAATCGATTTCTAAGAAACTACTTATTAACATACTGTATTTCTATACCTAACTAAGAAAACCAGTTTTTGATTAATATGATGCAAATGGACTTCTCTATAAACTCACTTCCTTCAACTTAATGTCTGCTAATTTTTCACGCAAATAGCAAACCACCAGTTGTGATTGCAGTTACCCGTCTCACTCTACATAGCAATTTTCAATTTGGTTTCAAAATTAACTTGCATTTGGGTTTGCATCACTGTGCTCTGTTTTGCATCCTGTACTTTCTTTGTTGCGTTGTTCGTAATATTGTTAATACTCTGGTTCTGGTTTCAAGGCACTTCAATGAAAACTGTTCAGACATCACTTCCTTCCTGCATGAGATGAAGTAATAGTTAAAAGCACATGCCATTTTTGGTCTGGGACATTGATGGGGATTCCTGGACAGGCCCTCAGAGGAGCTCCCATCTGCTTTCAAAATTACATCATTAGCCTAGCAAAACTAGTGCCAGTCCTAAACCCCACATTAGAATGTAAAATCCTTAAAACTCATAGTCTTGTTGTTATTGGGATAAGATGTTCTAGGTTCTGAGCTACTGTGTCTGAAACACCTCACAAGATTAGAAGCCACAGATTTAGGAAAGCCATTCCCTAACAGAACGTTTTCATCATTGTTCTTTGTTTCTGAATGAGAGAGTCTATTTCACATATACGAGAAGCCTGGTGCAACAAGGCTTAACCCAGGTAATTTTGGCAAGTCAACGTACTTGACTAGAAAACAAGACATTCTGTCCAGTGTTTGTGTGATTCCTATAAATGTCAATGGATGTTCTTTTCAGAGAAATGTCCAGGAAATGGATCACGCCATCTTCAAATTTGTTGACTGTAAAACATGTCAGATTTATTTGGTTTGTCCATCAAAAGCATATCTTCAAAATAACGTCCATAAAACTACTCATTTATAAGGCCACTGTCAAGCATTTTACGAACAATATCATTTTTGAGTTCTGTCATGATAAAAAAAAACAACAACAACAGCCTAATGAAGAACCCAACAAAATGCCATCAATTTGGTTGTCGAGTGCTCTCTTAATTAATTTGGTGTTAATCAATTTATTGTCATTAACTCCAAAGAAACCAATCTGAACAACTGTCAGGGCTTGCTGTCAGGGCTTGCAAACTCCAGTTCCTCTTAGAGTGAAAACAAGGTGTTTTCCTTCTACATCTACATGGGAGAGTATCATAACGTATGTGGGTGGTGGTGGTGTATCGAGTTGTGTTTGACAAACCCTTTTCATTTTTTTTGTTTCTACATATAGCAATATAAAGGAACTGTTTTTTAACTGTTTAATAGCAAACCACTTTATTTTTAAAAAGTGCCTGTTATTTTTAGTTAAAGTTCATTTGGCTAACAATTCCTTTCTATTTAAATGTATGTTGCTTGAAAACTGTGATCTGGTGGCCCTAGATGCAATTTGAGTTTTTCTGTAATTTTGAAAAGTCAAGCCCCACTGTTTGTTATTAATATTGTATCAAAAGGATAACACCATTCTTATCATGGTTATTCTATTGATTCCATTTCATCATTACTTAAGGTGGTTCTGCAGTTATTGTGGGCACACTACCCCATGTCAAAGTTTGCAACATAAATTTTGGGGCTTTGAAGTGTTGGCTAAGAAATTTTGGGAAATATTTTGTGTTTCACTCGGTGATAATGTTACTTAATTCCATTTACTGGGGAAAATATCTTTATTCTTACTGGTGTTTGACTGGACCCCATTTTTTGGACAACAACACTACCAGTAAAAAAAATTTTGCTGGCATACTTTTACTCAATTTCTGGAACCAGCTTATTCTGACTTAATACAAACCATGCCCAAGTTTTGGGGAAATCATTTGAGCAGAAGTTCAGAAGTATTAACTTAAAGGTCAAAGACATGTAAACTCAACTCTAACATTCACTGAAAGTTTCTACAATTGACTCTCATTTCCAAAACAAGCCATGAACCCAAATTTTGTGAGAAGCTTGCCCCAAAGCTTGCTAAATAAAAGTGGCTAGTCAATTAGTGATCGTGCGAACCATAAAAAGCATTAATCCCTAGTTCTTAAAATACTATAAAATGCTTGATAACCTCATTGAATTTTCAAAGATGCATTTTGCAACAGTATTTGGAAATAACTTTTGTGTCAAAGTCTTTCCACACAAATTGTACGGTACGGCAACATTTTGGCTATAAGTTTTACTGTTGTGACTCAAAAAGAAATGGGGCACTGTTGTCAGGATTGTAAGCTACTCCCCGACTGATCTCTGGTGAGGAAGAGAAGCAGTTTTATTAATCTATGATTACAAATACAAAATAGCCACTACAGGTACAGGCTGAGCCATCTTTTTGCCATTCCTTAATATATAGTTAAAAAGACAATTATTAATAATAACAATAATAATAAATAAAAATAGCAATAAAAACAACAACGATGACAACAAAAATAATAACAATAATATTAATGATAATGATGTGCTTCTGGGCATGAATTATGTTTTCATTCATGACAGTTGGTTCATTGTATTTGACCAGTAAAAGTGCTTCACTGGGTCTATTTGTTAGAAAAGTGGAGTCTCATCAAAATGTGTGGGCACAGTTCATGGATGTTTAAAATCTTGTGAGGGTTGTGCTCTATGACTGATTAATCACCCAATGAATCACTGTTGCAACACCAAAACAAGAAGGCAAGTTTATAAAAAAGTTGAGCATTTCTGCAAGTTGAAATTTTCTCATGAGTGCTAATGGGCAACAAAAGTCTACCAGGTAGGCAACTAAAAAGACACACGGGGAACCAACAAAAACAGAACTAGTTGCTCAAAGGGCAAATTAGCAAGAAAGTTAGTGTCGAACACTGCATTAATAGCCGTCAAGCTCATTCTAAGAGCTTTGCGGCATCCAAAAGTTTTCTTTACTCTGCCTCCTCGACTCCTCAACCTCTCTTAATTCATTTATGTTTGTTGTGCCCCAAACCATTGCAGGAAAGAAAGTGAGTGCTTTGCAGGCTGTAAGTATACATGTAGAATACAGTAGGGGCAATTGTACATGTATGGTTTACCAGTTTTGTCATTTAAGTTAAGGTTGTCATTTGCTAACACAGAAAGCTCAACTTCCTACAAGCTGTCTTGTTCACAGCTTCTGGGGTTTTAAATAAGAGTCACAACAAAGAATAGAAAAAATATGTGACAAATGCTTGAGTAACTACATATGATATGCAAATATCTTCTTTGTAACATGCAGCAAAGATTGCTTGTATCACTGCCATACATCTATACCTTAACCTATAATACACCACAGAACCTCCCAAACTACCGGTAAGTTGAGACTTTTATTTTATATCAATTTTAAAAACAAAATTATTTTATTCTAGTAGGGACAATGGGTTGTTGACTAGTTTAATGGATACACAAGAATAATAAGCTGTGCATTAACGTGGTACTGTACAATCACTTCTTCCTTAAGATTTTGAAACTCCATCTACTAAACACTCCCTGCGCTAAATTTTAAGCCTTCATAGCAGGGATGAAAAGGAATTAAAAACTAGAAACTGGCTAATTTATCCAGGTGCGAAGAAGATGTGTTTTGAAAAATAGTTGGCCTTCTCTAACACATAATAGTTGGCTTTCTCTAATACATAAAAGTTGGCTTCCTCTAACACATTTGGTTTGCAATGTTCTTCTTAGTATTGCTGGAGTACTTAGTGTACAAGAAAAAACTCATAAGCTAACCAGATATTGAAGTATAATATGAGGACATAAGCCCTAAAATTCTTGAGAAAGTGCTGCCATTACAGTTAAGACCCAATTACGTACAGGTAACAAAAAAATGAATTATTTTGGCAAGACACAACTCTAAAAAAGTTATCAATGCATGGCAACTGATACATATCATGGTAAGGGCTGATGCTCACCATCCCTAGTTCCTTCTCTACTACGACTTTCTTCAGTTTGTGCATGCTTTCCCTCATCCAACCCATGATGATCATCCATTACTGCAAAAACAGAAATTCAAAGCATTATTGTTAAACACAAAATCACACAAATGCAATTATATTTTAAGTTACACTGACTTTTAAAATAACATACATGTACAGCCTTGTAGATTAAAAGCTGTTCCTCAGTAAAGGGATATTTAAAAGAAAACAAAATTCAATCAGAAACAACTGCAAGAGTATGACTATCTTATCAAGACCTAGGTTTTTAAAGTCTATTTCAACTGACAATGAAACCAAAACAGAACAGACTGAATCTCTAGTGGCAAAGTCTAGCTGGTGAGAACTACATCTTATTATATGGCTAGCTCCGCGAGCAGGCAAGATGAATCAAATCCTGCGCTGTGATTGGCTACCCGAGCGGGCAAGATGGAGCTATCTTGCCCGCTCGGGACTACCTGCCGTGTCCCGCAAGAAAAATTTCCCCGAAAGCCATATAATAAATCCTTTATTGACCAAGCTTGTTCGTTCAAGATGGCTGGATATTGGCCTCATTCTTGTTTTGCGAGTTTATGGACCTTGACTCCGTCTCGGTCCATAAACTCGCAAAAAATGAACTTGGCCAATATCCAGCCATCTTGACCTCACACTTGGTCAATAACCCATATATATTTACCAAGAGATAAAAGACATCCTTGAGAATAAAAATACAAGTAGATAAACAAACCGTTTTCTCCTTCTTTAATTGTTTTTACATTAAAAGAACAAAAAAAAAACCAAGTATCCAAAAACATGAATAAATTCTCCAGAAGATAACAAGAATGGCAATGTTCCTCACACAAGAGCTGGCACAAAGAGATAATGGCAATGCCACCTAATGAAGACATGACAAGGTATTGGCATGTATCCCTATTTAAACAATAGAGAGTTTCTGTCGAGGAACTATTGGTTGATAGTTGCCCCATGGAAATTTGATGTTCTTAAAACAAATATGCTAGTTTTAAGAACATCAAATTTCCAAGGGACAACTATCAACCGATAGTTCCGAGACATAAACACTCTATTGTCTTTATCGTTCACCACTAAATTTTCTTCTGCACGCCAGTTCAAAATTCATATTGAATTATTTTCAACTTTTTTAGATGAAAGCCATGGAAGGTCGTTGAAGCCAAATGTAAAATTTGAAAAAGAAAACAGACAAAAACCCACTTAATATATTTCAATTGTTTACTTTCTGTAAGCCCGCTTCTTTACAGAAACATTTACACAGATGAGTACTATCCATCCAGGTATTTTCCTCAGACAGGCACTATGGGCTGATAGCGTCTCTCCACGGATGAACACTATTGCGTCACGTGATCAATTTAAACCAATAAGAATTGGAGAAAATTCAGTGGTGAACTATAATATGTATTAATTGGACCAGCTGCATAGAAAAGGAAACCTAGGCAAGCACTTCTTGAAGCAGCCTCACATGATGACTATACACACTGCGTGTCTACAAAACACTGTTTCGTAACAAACGGCTTAAAGGTAGCAAGTCAATAACAGAGGAAAGGAAGAACAGAAGGACAAACAACCCTGACCTTAACTGGTGATTCCTTAGCACTATATTGCGAATGCTTCAAGCGCAGAATTTTACACTTATTCAATAGCATCAAAAACAAAATCATTACTCATGGATTGTATGTTATTTGGATTATTTTCGATTCTTTTGCATAAGTTGTTTATTATGTTGTTCCTTATGCTCAAAAATTCATGTATGCCTATCAAAGTTCATCAAAAAACTGTACCTTCCAGCCACCGCAAAATGTAATGCGGAGTGATAAAATAAATGAATAGTACTATTTAAAAGACCTGGCAAAATAGGGTAAGAATGGTACATCATATCTCTTTTGCAAGCATGGTGACCTATTTTAATTTATTTTTAGAGACTGTGCTTGGTAGGAAACATTCAGGGAGATGTATTGTGCATTTGTTTTCATGATTGTGCCCAGGAGATTACTTTTAAGCTTACTTTAACATCGGTAGAAATCATTCCCAATACTGATAGAAGCAAAGAAATACCAGACAAAATAAAGGCTCGAAAGTTCAAACTGTCACAAGAATGGTAAACTCGATTTCTTGACATCCTGAACTAAACTCAAATTTCTTGAACTGTAACCAATTTTAATCCTTGCAATCCTGCACATTATTTCGAAACTACTGTTTTTGCTTTGCTCTATAGCATTTTTATCCAACTAAGCTGTATATTTGGTGGCATTTGGCGATACAAGGTGGTAATAAGCTGAGTGAAAATTTGCTCTGTCTGCACGACAGCGTTTCTTTATGCCCGTGACGGAGGCAGATCTTAATTGCAAAATTCAAAACACAACAGTGTGGACTATACAAACTAGTGCCAGCTTAGTTCGTGCCGCTTGAAAGCAACACGATCAACAAAACTTAGATTGCTGATGAACATGTCGAAATGGCTTCGTAGACTTGAGCCATATAAATTGCTCACTCCATTTCTACAAACAACATAATACAATACACTACACTTCACAAAGCTTCTTACCAACAATATTAGGCTTCAAAGGCAGCTGTAAATGTGTTTCGGAACATGCAGAAAGATCCGGCAAAACACCCTCACAATAAAAGTCACAATCGATAGGTTTCGAGCTTTCAACTGGCAAACACCGTCCCGTCCCCTAGTAAAATAATCTCAGAGGACACGATCACAACGCATTTTCATTGGAAGAAACAACAACACATACAATTGGTCAAAAGGTGTTAGACATGTCTGCCACGCAGGACGAAAGTGCAACGCTACAACCCTCGACCCTCGACCCTCGACAAAAAGATAGACTCGATCGCTCCGTGCGCATTCACGCAGCTGAAATTTTCTAGCGCCAAGGCTCCATCGGTCAAGAGGGACAGGTGACTCTGGGGACGAGGTTGCGTACCGGAGCTGCTAGAGCGAGGTGCAGAGATTGTTCATGTTCCTTCCAGAATGTCAAAATCTCTCGTGGATTTGTGCATGTTCTGTGTTGCTAAAAACCTGGAGAATATCGATCGAGTTGGGTCTTTTTTGTGCAAAAATGACAACGAGCTTGTGTTGGAACTGCTGTGTGATCATGACATGTTTACAGGGAGTAGGATGCCATACATAACAACCGAGCTTTTGACATCACGACTGGAAAACATCGCTTTTCGTTACAGTGGTCAAGTGGACGACACATTGCTTCAAAAAGTAGCCCTCTCCCGTTGCAAACTCAAGTCTTTTATACTCAAAGACTGTCTACAGGTGTCAGGTGAGTTGAGGTGACACGCACAAGGGACGAGTCCCTGCGACTAGTCCCTGTAACAAGTCCCGTCGTGTGGATAGAACTTGTCAAAAATCTAGTAGCAGGGACATGTTGGTCCGTACGGCCCTTCTCACGAATTCAAACTGGTTTGAACTGAAGGGAAAAGTCTCCGCCGAACTTGTCCCTCAACGGCAGTCGTGTGAACCGTTCGTGGGACAAGTCGCAGGTATTTGTACCTCGTAATTTCAATAAATTTACTTTTATATTGCTATATACTGATAAATTGCAAATACTGCAAACAAGTAATTCAGTTTTCGCCCTTTTAATTTATTAGTATGTTGTATTTATTATACTGATAAACAGGATTTTTTGTCAAAAAGAAATCGACTTTTTCGCCAGTTCAGTTTACTAGTATAACTAAATTAATACAACTGTAAACGGCTGGGAAATCGGGCCGGAAAGAAATGTACTTTTTCGCCAGTTCAATGTACTAGTATAAGTGATTAATATAACTGTAAAGACTGGGCAATCGGGCCAAAAAGAAATCGACTTTTTCGCCAGTTTAATTTACTAGTATAAGTGAATTAATACAACTGTAAACGGCCGGGAAATCGGGCCAAAAAGAAATTGACTTTTTTGCCGGTTCAGTTTACTAGCAGAATTGAATTGATGTAACTGTAAAGGCCGGGAAATTGGGGCAAAAAGAAATCTACTTTTTCGCCAGTTCAATTTGCTAGTATAACTAAATTAATACAACTGCAAACGGCTGGGAAATCGGGCCAAAAAGAAATCGACTTTTTTGCCAGTTCAGTTTACTAGTATAAGTGAATTAATATAACTGTAAACGGTCGGGATGTCGGGCCAAAAAGAAATCGGCTTTTTCGCCAGTTCAATTTACTAGTATGACTAAATTAATACAACCGTAAACGGCCGGGATATCAGGCCAAAAAGGAATCTAGTTTTTCGCCATTTATATTTACTAGTATAACAAACTCAAAACAACCGTAAAGGCCGGGAAATCGGGCCAAAAAGAAATCGACTTTTTCGCCAGTTCTATTTACTAGTATAACAAAATCAACATAACTGTAAAGACCGGGAAATTGGGCCAAAAGGAAAGTAACTTTTTCTCCAGATAAATCTAGTACACAAAACCTTATGAACATGCCATCATACATGATCAAACATCGTGTGGTGACCAAACATGTTGATGTTGTACAGTCTGGCCAAACGGTATCAAACATGTTATATCACTTTCCAAACGTACAAAATGTTTTACAATGTTTCTTGAAATGTTTGTCGGCGTTCAAACTTTATCAAACATGATCAAGCAAGGTGTTCGAACGGGAAAATGTTTGGTTTCCAAACAATCTTTGTTCATATTTGATCACCAAACATTTCCCATGTGGACAGGGCTTAATATCTATCATCTCACAATTTTTAAGTTTGGACCACATCTTCCAGTACAGTAAAGTACAGTAAAGTGCAGTGAAATCTGTAATCAGTGGACCCCATATTAACCACTGTAACTCCCAAAACCTTTTTATGAAACGAACCCGGCTCTACTAAGCAGACAGCTTTGTTATTGTGGGTATCCATTATAATAATACTTGTTGTTCCCCTGAGAATTCTAAATTTCCGAGTTTTCTCACCGCACGACGCGAGTTTTCTCACCGCCGCTTCTTGCTCTACCGGATCGAAAATCCCTTACACCTCATTGGCCCTCTCGCTTCAGAGAGGACCAATAGGAGAGCTGCAACTTCGATCCTAACCACAGACTATCCTGGTATAAAAAGATCACCAAACAACTATTTGAGTGGGAACGGAATTGAGAAACTTCTCTACCTTTCCCTGAGTAACATTAAATTTAAAGTTGTCATGCCTCAAATAGTAGCTGAAGAGATTCGTGAAGAATCGAAACTGAGTGGTCCTGCTGAAGCAACTATGATGTCAGACAACGAATTACTGCTATATCTCAGACCAAGTACATCTGGTGATGACTGGGATGTCGATCACACAGCCCCCAAAACACCTTCTTACTGTCCTCCAACTGACACCGAAGAACATGTGGCGGAGGACAAACAAAATGATGCTTATGGAAAAGCTCCGATTATATCATATAAGAGAGGCAAATCTCTAAAAGATACACTCGTTAAAGGGAAAATTTAATTGAAGGCTGAAATGCATCGCCATCGCAATTCATGAGGGGAGTGCGTGTAGGCCTGTCATATCTTTTGTTTTCAACATCAATTTTAATCAATCAAAATTAAAGCACATTTCATGTAAACTTATGCTTGAATTGGTTTCAATTCACTATTGGAAGAAATTTTCTTTTTTTTCATTTACTAGTATTGAATATACCTGCAATATACTAGGAAACGAATTGGGCAAAAATTCCATTTCTTTTCTGCCAGTTTGTCATTTAGTATTCAATATACTAGTAAACAAACTGGGCGAAAAAGTCCATTTCTTCTCTGCCAATTTGTCATTAACTGGTTTTGATTACACATTCAATATAATAGTAAAACAATCGGGCGAAAAAGTCCATTTTTTTTTCTGCCAGTTTGTCATTTACTAGTATTGAATATACATCTAATATACTAGTAAAACAATCGGGCAAAAAAGCCCATTTCTTTTCTGCAACTTTGTCATTTACTAGTATAGAATATACTTGCAATATACTAGTAAACAAACTGGGCGAAAAAGTCCATTTCTTTTCTGCCAGTTCTTTATTTAATAGTTTGATTATACATCTAATACAGTAGTAAACAAATCGGGCGAAAAAGTTTATTTCTTTCTGCCAGTTTGTCATTTACTAGTTTGATGATACATTTAATATACTAGTAAAACAATTGGGCGAAAAAGTCCATTTCTTTTCTGCCAGTTTGTCATTTACTAGTATTGAATATACTTGCAATATACTGGTAAACAAACCGGGCGAAAAAGTCCATTTCTTCTCTGCCAGTTTGTCATTAACTGGTTTTGATTAAACATTCAATATAATAGTAAAACAATCGGGCGAAAAAGTCCATTTTTTTTTCTGCCAGTTTGTCATTTACTAGTATTGAATATACATCTAATATACTAGTAAAACAATCGGGCAAAAAAGCCCATTTCTTTTCTGCAAGTTTGTCATTTACTAGTATAGAATATACTTGCAATATACTAGTAAACAAACCGGGCGAAAAAGTCCATTTCTTCTCTGCCAGTTTTTTATTTACTAGTTTGATTATACATCTAATATACTAGTAAACAAATCGGGCGAAAAGGTCCATTTCTTTTCTGCCAGTTTGTCATTTACTAGTATTGAATATACTTCTAATATACTAGTTAAACAATCGGGCGAAAAAGCCCATTTCTTCTCTGCAAGTTTGTCATTTACTAGTATTGAATATCCTTGCAATATACTAGTAAACAAACCGGGCGAGAAAGTCCATTTCTTTTCTGCAAGTTTTTTATTTACTAGTTTGATTACACATCTAATATACTAGTAAACAAATCGGGCGAAAAAGTTCATTTCTTTCCTGCCATTTTGTCATTTACTAGTATTGAATATACATCTAATATACTAGTAAAACAATCGGACGAAAAAGTCCATTTCTTTTCTGCCAGTTTGTCATTTACTAGTATTGAATATACTTGCAATATACTAGTAAGCAACCCAGGTGAAAAAGTCCATTTCTTTTCTGCCAGTTTGTCATTTACTAGTATTGAATATACTTGCAATATACTGGTAAACAAACCGGGCGAAAAAGTTTATTTCTTTCTGCCAGTTTGTCATTTACTAGTTTGATGATACATTTAATATACTAGTAAAACAATTGGGTGAAAAAGTCCATTTCTTTTCTGCCAGTTTGTCATTTACTAGTATTGAATATACTTGCAATATACTGGTAGACAAACCGGGCGAAAAAGTCCATTTCTTTTCTGCCAGTTTGTCATTTACTAGTTTGATGATACATTTAATATACTAGTAAAACAATCGGGCGAAAAAGTCCATTTCTTTTCTGCCAGTTTGTCATTTACTAGTATTGAATATACTTGCAATATACTAGTAAACAAACCGGGCAGAAAAGTCCATTTCCTTTCTGCCAGGTTTTCATTTACTAGTTTGATTATACATCTAATATACTAGTAAGCAAATCGGGCGAAAAACTCCATTTTCTCTTTTGTAAGTTTTCAATTTACTAGTATATAGGATTGAATTATCTTTTATTTGTCATTTACTAGTATTGAATATACTTGCAATATACTAGTAAACAAACTGGGTGGAAAAGTCCATTTCCTTTCTGCCAGTTTTTCATTTACTAGTTTGATTATACATCTAATATACTAGTAAACAAGTTGGGTGAAAAACTCCATTTCCTTTTGTACAAGTTTTCAATTTACTAGTATATAGGATTGAATTATCTTTTAGCAGTTAATAAAATTGTCACTGTTAAAGTTTTTTGCAAATAATTTTTTTTATTGGTACTAGTAAAGCTTTTTAAAAACTTTGCAAATATCTGATTACCCAGATCGGTTGGTGTAATACGCAGACTGTGGACTGCAGACTGCAGCTCAGGAGTAAAATGCAGACTGCAGAACAGCAGTAAAATGCAGACTGAAGACTGTTGACTTTTTAACTGAATTGTGTTGCCATTTTCATCATTGAGAGCTAACCTTAATCAGGTTAACCCGAATGTTATTTAGGCTAATCTAGATGATATTCAGGCTAACAGGAGTGACATTTAATCTAATTGGAGTGTCCCCATACAAAATTCTATGGCCCTAATGAACCTAAACCGGGCCCAGTTAGGGCCCTAAATCTGCTGCAACATGGGCAAACAAAGATGAACCAAACAGCTCATCCAAAAAAGTTTAGGTTGAATTTTAGGTTGTCAACCTCAACAGGTAGAGCATAAAAGAAACCCAATTTTTTAGGGTCGTAACTTTGGTTGAGTTCATGAGCCTCAATTCAAGCAAAAAGTATTTGGCTGTAATTTACGTTGAAAGTTTTTTGTGCATTGCTGAAGTAAGGTGAGATCTGAGTGAACGTTTGAGGTACAATGTAAGCTTAATGCTTGCTCTTTGTGACTGAAATAGAAGTAGAAACACCAGCTGCTTTTGAAATGAAGCTCTAATGCAAAGATAAAATTTTGCAAATATATAAGCTTATATGCACATCTCCACTTTCCCACTTCACTTTAACATGCCTACCTGATCACTCAGGATTAGCCAAACAAACCCACTTGGCTTTGCCATGGTCATTTTAAAATTCAGGAGCAGTGAACATGGAACTTCTTAAAGGCACCTTTGCCCTTGTTGAATTGTCTTTCGTTCGAGCGCATTGATGTGATTATTCTTATTGAATCCATACCAAGCAGATCGGTTTCAAAGCACTTCATTCCACAAGAAAAAACTTGGCCAAGTGCTTGCTGACCGAATAATTATACTGACTGACATCTGCCGAGGTCTGCAATGCGTTCGAACATGACAAGTATCATTCCCGAAACTTGAGAACGTCACAAATACAATGGTGGGAAACAGGAGGCAGGAAATCTTGATCTGTTGTTACATTATTGTCTTTCTTTGACCTGGGCTTTATGGCTGCAAAATTGTGAAATCAACAGAAGACTAGCATTTCATGACATCGGGTCCTACCAAAAGGCTTTAGAGCCACATCGAGACAAGCAACCAGGAAATTACAAAATTGAATCACATGAAATCTCTTTAATTTCAAGCAGCTATTTAAATGATTTATGTTTACATCTGTTGGATACTTAACACTAACCTACTTTGATTTTATTTGGAAATTCGCAAGTATAACACTGGAGAGTGCCATCTTCTCCAACTATTTCAATGTATATACAGTTTCTACAGATATCCCTGATATCAACAGCACTTAAGATACCATCTGATCATCATGCTTGACTGCAGTAATGCGTGTGGATGCAGGGTTATAAAGGTGCACAACATTCCAATGGGTAAACAAATGCTATGTATTTTACCTCCACTTCTAAACTAAACTTACAAAAACATTTAACTTGTCCAAAAGCATAAGATTCCTGTGAGCGATACTTCACTGTCTAACAGTTTATTCTGACCATTTGCTTGTTGTCCAAACCATAAATCAAAGAGTTGTTTAAAGGGACACTGTCACCATTTTTACTCAGAAAACGTCATTTTCTGAGTATACATGTAGGTAGGAGATTGACTTTCACTCCTTCACTCTCTCCTTCCTTCCGTTCTTCGATTCCTGTTGACTTTTTAGTAACTCCGCTGACCAGTATATAAAGCGGTGCCTGTTGGTTGCACCCTAGTCTGAAGAGATTTGATCCTCAAGTGACTTGTTTCTGTGGCAGTGTTTCTTATTTCTGCATGGTTGAAAGTGTATGTTTTTTAGCTTGAAGTTCTCACTGTTAAACCAGTTCAATGCTGTTCAATGGAAGAAGTGCCCTGTGGGATTGACCTAAACACAAGTTGCATTAAGCTTATACATGCATACGATTTATAGGGAAAGACTACAAGGTTCATCCTCCTCAATTGGATTGTAAGGGATTCAAGTCCTCGTTTTTCTTTTGCAATTATGTCTGACACTAGTGACAACTTGAGGCTCGAATAACGCAACATACTTTGAATTTGAGATCGATCGATGCGCTGGACGAATTCTTGAATGATTAAAAGCTTCAGATGATTTTTCATTGGAAAGCAAATGCTGTGATTTTGGTAAATGTTTTTTTTTTTAAGCATAAGAAAGGCAAAGGCTGTATTTTGGCAAACTTTTATTTCCGTTAACAAGAAAAAAAGTAAAAAAAAAATGATAAATGCAAAAAAAAATTGTTATACCCCATAGGATTCGAACTCACAACCTCTCGCTTGTCGGGTTATCATCTTCCCCACTGCACTATGTCGACATCTGAAGAGATTTGGTGGAATATTTTCATTATACTGCTTTCTACAAAAACGCAGGGTTGTTAGAACAGCAGGCTCATGAGTCTCGCAGTAGTCCTATGAGTCGATGGCTGTTTCCAGCTGATCGTTCAAATAAGTCTTTGGTGAGTTCGTTCAAGCAGAGGTGAATAAGGAAATGTTTCTCATTCATGCATTCATGGATCTGTTTACTAGATGTTGACAATGGCATCATTTGTCACGAACTCAATGGAGCTAGAGTAGCAGGAGACTGTACGTACATATGCCGTGTTTCACGAGAGAGGTTTACTATGGTTACTGCTTACGGAGGTTTCGTAACTAAACCGTAGTTATTAAAGAAGCTGTTTACACAGAACTTATTAACCCTTTAAGTCCCGATAGTGCCATATGGCACAAAATGTTATAATAAGCTTAATATTTGGCCAATTCATTTCAAATTTGGAGGCCAAAAGGATCTTTGAGAGATCTTCACATTGAAAGCATAAAATCATACCCCCCTCATGAATCATACTTGATTAACCACCCCTCAAGTTTTTTAAACTTTTACACTTTACAATTTCACTGTCAAGTGAATATCTGATAAAAATCTTCACACCCAGAGCTGCAATTTAAGCTATTGTTTAGGGGTATACCCAGTATTTACAAGGAATAAGGTATTTTTGAACGTTTTCATTTTTTTACTTTGTAGACTCCTCAATTCAATTTGTGACATCTTGTATGTCTGTTGTGGTGATTTAGTACCTACTCCACACAATACCTCTCAACTGGTATATTACTTGTGGTCTTTCGATGTACTGTTATAATTTTAAAAAAATAAGGTTTTTCTCCGGGGCATACAGACAGTTGAAGTTTTCTCGGAAAGCAAGTGCTGCAATGTTCCCTGCTAACAGAGGCTCTTTTCTTGTTGTTCGCTGACAGGAGAAAAGAGGCCTCTGCAATGGGTCAAAAATGGCTATATTGAGCATGCTATGTGGCTTAGCAACTTGAGCATGCCAATGAGCATGCCATACCAGGGCTCGAAATTGTGACTCACTGGTCGCCAATGTGACCAAAAATTGAGCACTGGCGACTAAATTTTCGGAACTGGTTGCCAGCTGGCGACTCGCGTTTTGTCCGATAACTAAAGAAAACCATGACATAACTTTTGTTTTTAAATCTTTATGTTAGGAAATCAATCGGATATGGTAGCTAGTATAGGTAAAGTCTGCATACGAGCCAAGTGGCCCATCAGGCCGGAGCTTATCCCGGTTTCTGTAGCATGAAGTGACTAGGAGTATTTCTACTCCCCCCTGGATGGGATGCTAGTCCATTGCAGGGTTACCCCCAGCATTACGTTCGCCGGTATCCATTTATATGCCTGGGTGGAGAGAGGCACTGTGAGAGTAAAGCGTTTTGCCCAAGAACACAACACAATGTCCCCGGCCAGGGCTTGAACCCGGACTGCTCGATCCGGAGACGAGGGCACTAACCATGAGGCCATCACGCCTCCCATAGTGAGTACACAACTCACCTTTCCGTCCCCAGTAAAATAATGTCTGAATATTACAAGATAATTGAAAAAATTGAATGTATTTTGACACGTCGATATTGCATTCACGGCACGCCATATTGTTTCAGCGGCTTCTTCCGAAACTGGGATCACAGGCACACTTCAACGCCATGGGCTTCTTATGTCTTCATTTGCCACGAAAATCGTGGCAGATACCAATCAGTTGAAGGAATAATGTGAGTCTTTACGTTCGGGGAATGAAGATTCAGCACAGACCTGTGTTTGTCTCCCAATGAAAACCACGGACTTAAAACGTTTTATGCCTCACTTCATTTAAAGTGACTATGGGGACAACCATCACCTTCGGACCAGAGACATATCACCTGAGAACAACGGTAGCTTTATAACGAAGTGTTACTCATGTTGTTTCTAATTGTTTTCGCTCTTCATTTGTGACTTTCCTTGCATGCCAAGTAATGTATAAAATCGTGTTCTTGTGTAAGTTATATATAAAATCATTTGGTGACCAAACTTTACGATCTGGCAACCAAAATTTTTCCGTTAGTTGCCAGCTGGCTCCTGAACGAAAAAGTTAATTTCGAGCCCTGCATGCTTAAAATGTGGGCTCAGTAAATGACAGTGGGATTGATGTAAAGAAATGCGCGAGACACAACGGGCTCAAGTTGCGGTCAGCAAACAACGCGAGGAACATGCATTTTGAATAGAGCCGTCCAAGACTGTGGATGGCGGTTAAATCAAAGCCATTTTTGACCC
This sequence comes from Orbicella franksi, assembly GCF_964199315.1. Lineage (NCBI taxonomy): Eukaryota > Metazoa > Cnidaria > Anthozoa > Scleractinia > Merulinidae > Orbicella > Orbicella franksi. The sequence continues at coordinate 11,708,018 of NC_138146.1, forward strand.
ATGGCAGAGGTCTCTTTTCTCCAGTCAGTGAACACCAGGAAAAGAACCTCTGCTAGCAGGAAAGCTGCAATGTTGCAAGGAAAGGAATTTCGATATCTTGCTGAGCCTCTTCCCGCAAAAAACCTGAAATGGCATCTGCCGTGTGGAGCCCGGGCTATGTAAATGTTTGTTGTTACTTCTTCTTATTCAGGGCCGCTTTAAATTCTAACATTTGCTTTTCTTCTCCATGGACCTTAATTATGATTTTTCCTCTCTATTTGTGGTAGGTCGTTTTCCAGTTACACTGTAGGCCTGTCTGTACACTGCTACTAAGCTACTGAGCTTCTAACAGAAAGGAAACGCTTATGGCACTTGACAGTGAACGGGAAACAGCAGTCCGGGATTTCTTTGCCTCAGTAAACATGAGTTTATTTAGCTTTCTTGGCCCATTGACTTGAAACCTACTTACATTAGGAGGAATCTTTGTGTATAGTTCTCTTCTTTATATGCTGAACGTGTGAACTCTTGTTGCCAAGATGTCGCAACAACGTCTGCTTTTCCTTGATTACCGTCGGTTACTGAGCTAAACCATGCCAGATGAGGCATTCAACTGTCAACAAACCTAGGTTGGCTTACTTTTGATTTTGCTGCTATTTACCGAGGTTTGCTACTGTTTTTACACAATTAAAAATTTCACTTCAGTAAAGTTAAAACAAAACCAAGGTAAATGTCTCTCGTGAAAACACAGGCATACATACATACATAAATTACTTTATTTACCGTCGCATTTCAGAGTAGCTTATGGGGCTAATATCTCCAAGCATTTAACCATCAGATGAGAGGTAGACCACCACACGAGGAACTATGTCCCCTACTCTTTTTGATCAGTGTGTGGGGTCTTTTACGTCCCACAGAATTGTACAACTCAATGTACATGTAATTTTGAATGATTATGTTTGGATCTACAAATGGACTCGGGTTATTTGCTTAATACAAAAACTCCATTCTCAGCCTTTCATAAGTCATTATCCAAGTTCAAGCTCACAGCCACTTTGATTCATGAATTGTTTAGATTGTATAGAAAGTATGTTTTGTGTTTGTGTTTTTTTTTTTGATCTTGACTTTTTATATCTCATTTTCTGAGTTCAGTGGCTCACAGCCACTTATATTAGCATGTTTTTGGAAATCTCAAAAACATATACCGTAAATCCTTGAATTAACGCCCGGGGTGCTTATTTCAAATTTAGGAGAAGATGGGTGGGGGGGGGGGGGGGCTTATTCGAGGGGGGCGTTTATTTAATTTTTGCCAAATGGCTGCTTGACAACATCATTTTTTTAATACATCAACTGGGTGAAAACAACAACATAAGCTGTTTATCAACATAAAAAGCTGATCGTAAAGTTTAAATCGCGGCACCGTTAGTATTTAACATGTTCACAAAACTGAAACAATGTACAAATCTAATACTACATGACGAAAACTATAATCCTTTGTTGTCTCAGTACTCGTCACAAAATGGGGGGAGGGGAGGGGGTGCTTATTCAAAGGGGGTGCTTATTCGAGGTGGGCACTAATTCGAGGATTTACGTTATTGATCTTTGGAAGCTAAACAGTAATGGTTTTATTTTGTAGAGCAGTACTCAACAAATGATTAGAAAGTGAGAAGGGCTAATAATGGTGAGGATGGAAATGGATTGTGATATGGAGTTTCGAAAAAGTTTCAGCATGTCAGTTTTTCAAAGGTTCAAGTTTGGCTCGCAAATTGTTGAAAATGTTGCAAAAATGTTGCTGCAGTGTGTACTTTCTTCAAGAAATTGCTTTTAATTATTTAGTTAGAGCTAATTAAGTTCTTATTACATAAATTTAGGGACCATTTTGTGAATTTATAACAGATTTAAGCAAATATATCGTGACAGTGTCCCTTAAATTCTATACAATTGAATGCTTTCACCTCTGCTGTGGTGGGTGCTTGACCGATTAACATTTCAAGGGCTTTGAATTCCATCTCATTAAGACTCTTCTGGTAAAGCGACCCCAGCAAGAAAGCGTGCGGCAGAATTTCGCTTTTTTGCTTTGGTATTCAATAGATTGTAGTACAGATTTTCTTCTACATTCCCTGGAGTTATGCATTGTTCTTTGAGCTCTGGTAATGTTTGGGTAAAAGATATAGCAGTTAAAATTTGACTGTCAATAAATTGTGTTCTGTGAGTAAGTCTTAAAAATAAGATAAACCCATTTTTGTCCTCAAAAGAAAAACAGCTATGGGTAGATATGGGGGCCCAAGGTCTTTCACATTATCCACTGGATGAAGGAGTTGATGAACATTTAAATTTTTGTACCATTCTTGATAAAATTTCGCAAAACTGCAACAAAATTGCTACAGAAGGTGTTCTGCTTTGGTAAGTTGCGCTTCCGAAATGATGTCTTGCAATATAAGGTAGATCGCTTGTACAAAGTAAAAGTAGTATTCAAAATATTTATCAGGCAACAAACCATATAATACAGGAAGACCATAATAAAGCAAAAATGAGTGAAGGTTGATTGGTTGATGGAAAGTATCCAGATTTTTCCTAAATTGGACAGCTTGTTCAAAGCTAAACTAAACGTTCAAGCAAAAACTATCCAATTTATTATAAATTTTGACAGTTGGCAAAAATTAATAGAAAATTTATCTGTTGGCAATATTGGATTTTGATGCAACTATATAAGTAGGTAAAATATGGGACTGGTCTTCAGCATGCTCAGAATTCTTTGTCTGATCCTTGTTTCCAAACGTGTTTTGGTGTCAATGGGTAATAAGCATGACACTGACAAATCAACCTGACTTTCTTGGTAGGCATTTGTCAATCCAGTAAAACTGGGAATGACAACTGAGCTAAATTCTTCTTGATCCTGATCATTGCACGTTTGCTCTTCTTTGGTGCTGTCAGCCATTTCTAAGATTGAGGAAGAAAATTTCCGGCAGCTCAGGCAGGTGTTCACTGAGAAATGTTTGGTTCAATTTGAGAATACACATGAAAGAACAAAGAGGTGATAGTTTTGATGTTGCGTGAATAAAATGCTCTTAATTGTCAAACCCATTGACGGATACATTCAGAGTGATACTTTGAGCAGTATCATTAATGTTCTTTGGTGTGTGTATTTCCCGCACTTTTTTTTAGGGTGTTTAGTAACTATGGTCAGTTAGTAAACATAGTTACTGAAACATATCAACTAGACTGAGCCTTAAAACACCACTGAATATGTCAATGTCGTGTTCGTTACATGATTCCCACCAGTGTAAGGTGATTGCAGTACCATGATCGGCTATGACATATTTGAAGCACGTGAGCCACTGAAATGGATGCAACATAATCGCAAAGATCTTAAATGCAGTCTGTTGGTTCTTAAAATTTTGGCGGTCATTTCCATTTTCCGTTCAGTTAAACCATTTCTGCACAAAGGGTAACACCATCAAGTAAACTGCTTGTGGCATCGTCATTCGTGCATGGACAGTCATTCTCCAGTACATACACTCTGTAATCCTTGTGATCAAGGGGAACAGTTTCATTGACTGAACATGGATTTTTATAGCTGCTTGTATTTTTATTCTGACCAAAGCGTAAGTGTTGTACCTAAGAGCTGATGTGTGTTGCACAGGCTGTTCGAAGTGGGGAAAGAAGCAGAAGTTAACTGACGATGTGATGGGGAAGAAGCAACAATTCATTGGAATCATTTTGAAGTCTGCAAAGAAAGGTATGTGTGGCAAGCTATATTTTACTGTTGACCGAGTCTTCATGCATGTCTACAACTTTCTAGACTTTGGCGGTTCAGTGACTAACAGCTTTTTTTTTTAAACTGAAATTATGCAGCAGTTTGTATCATTATAGTAAAGCCATTTACCTATATTAAACTACTTTGGCTAAGCACCAAAGCCTACAAACGATATAATAAAACAGTAACTATACAACTGATATTTATGAGCTCGAACTTCTACAGTGACAAAAGAAATGAACCTTTAACCTGTGGCAGGTGATCCTGAATTGTGGACATTGGTCATAATGTGAAACCGCAGTTAATTTGAAACACGAGAGTGTATTGGTGTTTTATATGAGATAGAGCACACCTCTGACATCTTCTCTCTCAAAATTGGGGATAAAACTAAACATTAAATTGCTGGTAATTTTGTTGCTACGCTGCGTCACGCAATTGCACAGATGGCAGATATTTTTAATTGAGTATCCAATAGCAAGATTCCACTAGTTAAATACACGTTCACCCAACAAACTCCATCAGTTGATTCAATTTTAACCTTTCAGATCAATGGCAAGCAACCGTATTCAAAAGTGGATAGAATGTGGAGAAGAAATACAAACAAACTTGGCACTCTTATTGACTCACCTTTGCTGGTAAACTCGGACGGTCAGCCCGAACTTGGAGAAACAACCGATGGTTCCACTGATGGTAATAGAAAACTAGCCCAAAAACTAACTGCTGTCATGCAGGAAAGTCAGGAACAACAAAAAAGTGACAACGAAAACAGGACAACAAGAAGACTGACGACATCGATTCTCAAAGTAACAAAGAGAATAAGGGAAAGCAACCCAAGAAAGGGCCAGTGAAGTTGGAAGCGGACAAGTCTAAAGAAACCCGCAAACAGTTAAGCAACATAGTGAACAAAATGACAGCTGAGAATGAAGAGAGATTTATCATACGTTCATGGCAGCCTTCCCAGGAGGTACTCATTCTAAAGAGAGATGTAACCAGGTATCATTGGCTGAGGAGTTGCAAGACAGTGATGCTGAAGAGGAGACTGCTGGTACAGCTGGTGAATTGTTGTTTAGCCTGGTAACTGATTCCTCAGATACACGTACATCGCCTGATGCTGGAATTAACATCACATCCCTTACCAGTCATATTATAGAAAGAATATGGACTGGTCCTCCCAATTTAAGTGAACCAATGGTCATGCCACCACATATTCAGCGACAAATGTCACCTTCGGTTTTTTTTCCACCCTGAGTTCCAGTTGCTCCTTCAACAGGCAGCAGGCAAGAACTCCTCCCCCCAACTAAGAGCGGTTCATTTCCTGCAAGATCAGGAATGACTGTCAGAAACTGCAGAAGCTTACATCCGAGCCATGAACAGTCCCCTAAATGGCGATGAAAACTATTATCCCTCTGGAGGGTTCTGGGATTCTCTGGCCAGGCCTTTGAGCCAGGAAAGCTGAAGAGAGTTTTTTTTTTTGAATTTTATTTGTTTTATTATGTTTGCTTACACTTTACAACACTTCTGCTGTTACTTTACACTAAAGCAGTACATTAAAGGTTACATGCACTACTTACAAAACAACAGAGCTATTAACACTACTTACAATACAAGACAGCCTCCTCACCCTACTTACTATAAAGAATCGATTTTGAAAAATTTTACATACATAACAGCAACACAGGTATTTTCTAAATTGAAGGGGTGAGTGCAAAACCATGCTAAGTGACGATTTGGGTGAAAAAAAAAAATTTGCGAAAGGGCTTGAATTTTTGCATGTGGTCTTCAATGTAATAGAAAAACGCGGCCCTGTATTTTTGTCGCTGGTTTTTGCCTCATTTTCGAGTTATAACGTATGCAAAAATACTTGGCTTTTCCTAGCCATGTCTTTAGGAGTTTATTTGTTGAACAGCAAACAGGCAGACTGTTTATAGTGTATGAAGTCAAAATCAAATCTCACAGCATATATAAAGCGGAAATCTGGGAACAGATTGTTTACATCGGTTATTGTGACGTGAGCACAACACGTGAATCGATCGAGCGGCAAACGAAATACCATCGAACAAAAAAGAGATGTGCCGCATTAGAGCTCTGTCAACTAATATCTTAAGCATTGTGTCAAAGTACCTTGTATGCCTGCCTGGTGGTTGAGAGGCATCATAAAGCCTCGATAAACCCGTAAGTCATCAGCACGTTTTAAAGAATCAAAATGTGTTCTGAAACTTCGAAGGCAGCTGATATACCGTAATCGTGTTATCGGCGTTCGAAGTCAGATCGAGCCAGGCAGCAAAGTCCAAGAGCAGTTCTTGCCCAAGAAAAATACCCTCTGGTGAGTCGTGGCCCATTTGCCAAGCATTGCTAGCGTCAAAGTTTGGAAAGCGAGAACTGGTTTTAGACTTATCAAATTTGTCTTGTATCGACCGCCATGTTTTCCCGCGCACGAGGTGTAAAGACCCTTCCCGGCATGCATTGCGATCACGTTCTGCTCGCGTTTCTTGAACTGGTAACTAGATTGTTTCGGCTTTTTTCATTTAAAGATAATAATGGCCAACAAGTAGCGATCGATTGTAACATAGATCTGTGATCCAGGTTGCATTGATTTTATTTCATATCGGCATGATTTGTAGTGTTTTGAACTTCTGGGATCAGCGGACATGCAGATGTATGGAGACCCGTACGTTGCGCAGAAGGGTTAATTTGTTAATCTGTTAGGCGGTGCGTGACATAAAGCTACGATCGTGTTTGTCGAAAAATATGTATTCATCTCGTGATTTTTAGCCATTTAAGACGTGGCTGTATTTGGAAAAGTGCTTATTTGATGTTTATTTGTTCAGTGCAGATAATCATTGTCCCAGATAACCAAAGTAAGTTCCAGATGTTAACACTATTTTCTGGCTGCCATATTTTACCTATTTAAACCTGAAATCAACATTTTTGAGCTTATACGTTGCGTGAAATTAACATTTTGCTGTTTTCTAAGTGAAATCAACATCCTTGCCGTCATGCGTTACGTGAAATCAACATATTTACCTATTGAGACCTGAAATCAACATTTTTGAGCTTATATGCTGCGTTAAATCAACATTTTTCTGTTTTCTAAGTGAAATCATCCTTGCCGTCATGCGTTAACGTGAAATCAGCATTTTTGCCAATTTAGACCTGAAATCAACATTTTTGAGTTTATACGTTGCATGAAATTAACATTTTGCTGTTTTCTAAGTGAAATCAACATCCTTGCCGTCACGCGTTACGTGAAATCAACATTTTTACCTATTTAGACCTGAAATCAACATTTTTGAGCTTATACGCTGCGTGAAATTAACATTTTGCTGTTGTCTAAGTGAAATCAACATCCTTGCCGTCACGCGTTAACGTGAAATCAGCATTTTTACCTATTTAGACCTGAAATCAACATTTTTGAGCTTATACGCTGCGTGAAATTAACATTTTGCTGTTTTCTAAGTGAAATCAACATCCTTGCCGTCATACGTTAACGTGAAATCAGCATTTTTACCTATTTAGACCTGAAATTAACAATTTTTAGCTTATACGTTGCGTGAAATTAACATCGTGCTGTTTTCTGAGAGAAATCAACATCCTTGCCTTCACGCGTTAACGTGAAATCAGCATTTTTACCTATTTAGACCTGAAATCAACATTTTTGAGTTTATACGTTGCGTGAAATTAACATTTTGCTGGTTTCTAAGTGAAATCAACAACCTTCCCGTCACGGGTTAACATGAAATCAACATTTAAACCTTTTTTGACCTGGAATCGACATTTTTGAGCTTTTACGTTGCGTGAAATTGACATTTTGCTGCTTTCTAAGAGAAATCAACATCCTTGCCGTCGCGCATTAACATGAGTCAACGTTTTAACCACTTTTGACCTGAAATCAACAAATTTGAGCTTATATAAGTTGCGTGAAATTGACATTTTGCTGGTTTCTAAGTAAAATCAAAGCCCTTGTGGTCGCGGGGGGCCGATCGTTTGTTATAATAAACCGAGGCGAGACAAAGGGTCGGCTCTGTTTATCATAACAAAGGCCCGGCTTCGTTTATTTGAAGACTTTGGCGGGAAAAGGGCGCTAGGTATTTTAATCAAAAGTGAACTTTGTCGAAAACGCTTCAAATTTCGCATGCAGTTTTGTTTAGGTATGTTTAACAATGTCCCGTAGGTTTTCTGCTGAGCTTTGCTTTGTTTTCGAGATATTGCGTATGCAGAAAAACCACTCGGTTTTCCTAGCGGGGTCTTTATAAACAAAGCAAAAACCAACGACAAAAGTACAGGACCACGTTTTTCTATTACATTGAAGACCACATGCAAAAATTCAAGCCCTTTTGCAAAAATTTTTTTTTTCACCCAAATCGTCACTTAGCATGGTTTTGCACTCACCCCTTCAATTAATCTAATTAACCTAATCTTAATCTAATCTTAATCTAATTAATCTAATTAATCTTAATTAATCTATAGTAGGAATTAATCTCTAGATATAACACACTTTTCTAATACCTTTTAAAAGCATTAACAGGACGGAAAATGCGAAGAAGCATCATAAAAGAGAACCAGAAACTTCATTTTCTATTCTTAACTTGTAATTTACTTTAGCAATAAAGTCAACCTAGTCAAGATTCCTTTCATTTACCTTGTGATAATGTAGATAATAGTTAGCCAATAATAAACAGAAATTCAGTTTCCGGAGATTGTTATTATCCTTCTCACACATCATGCCAAATAATAATTCATAGTTTGCTGGGGATATAGAGGTGTTATGTATCTCATTAAACCAGTTCAACAGCCAATTGCAAAAAGAAGTTGTACTACAGTTTTGAAATGTATGAAGAACTGAGTCAGGCTCACCGCAGTAGAAAATGCGATGGATAAGCTTAAAGTAAAATTCTCTAAGTTGATTCTCTTTGCAAATAACCTTCACTCTATCAAAGATCTGGTTCCATGGCAAAACCGTTGGAGCAAACTTGCGATCCCATTTCATTGCACCAGTGGCCTGGAAAAAACCCATAAAGTAGTCTTTAGATCTAAGTTTCAAGAGGTCGATGGTTAAGACCGAGGATAATTGAAATAAGATGCTGCCGGATAAAAAGTTGACATTAGGCTTAGCACACTCCCTGATTTTTTCCGTAAGGCATTCGGGATTGCAGAGATTACTTGGAAATAACTGAGAAAATTGCAGTTAATTCCTGCTGTTGGAACTGTTCAAATGGTAAAAAATTGCCACTAGCGTTGATTACATCATGCAGTGTGAAGACACCGTTTTCGACCCAATCGTGGTAAAAAACAGTCCTCCCGTCAATGAGGATCTCTTTATTATTAGAGAGAATCATCTCTTGTTCATCCTTAGAGTTATAAAGACATTTTAGATCCAGGAAAGAAAACAAGATATCCTTGTAGAAGGATGGTATGTCTGAATCTTTTAGAAATTTCTTATCATAATTGGAGCATAAGAGAAAATTAAGACCCCCCTACTTGTTAAAATAAAATTTTGGAATTGCTGACCAGGTATCGTCTTCCTCGTCATTATTTTTGAGGAGATGCCGGATCCAGCCTAAGCGCAAGGACTTAAATATAATTTCAACATTAGTGACCTGCAAACCACCATTGCCATAGTCCTGATATAAGACTTGTCTCTTGATTTTATCTGGTTTGTTTTTCCATAAGAACTGGAAAAGTAGTGATTGGATTACAGATGCGTAATTATTTGGAATGTCAAGCATGGAAGTCGAATAAACAATTTGAGATAATCCTAGGGTTTTCGAAATCAAGCACCGTCCAAACAGAGAGAGTTTACACGAACGCCAAGCTGCAAGTTTTGTCTTGAGATTATTCACCTTCTTAGCAAAGTTTTTCCGTTCATTGCCAACACTATCATACGAAATAAAGGTCCCCAAGACTTTCACCGGTTCATTGGTCCAGGCTAGACCCAGAGAGTTAATTCAGCTACGGGAGGAAAACAGTTAACTTTGTGATGAGATAGCAATGCTCAGAGTGCAGCTTGATTCTTCCTCGAAAAACCAGCCAGGTAAATTACAAATGATCAGTGTTACTGGGAATTTATCTTTAAGCTAGTAAACCAGACGTTTCATTACTTTCTTTAACTGTAGTTAGCCTTTTTCTTCCAATGAGGTTTTGTTTCCTTGGTTCAAGGCATTTTTCACTGTACTGTATCTACTTTAGCCATGGTGGAAAGAAATTATGTAGGCAGAGATTGCCAAAAATAGTTCTTTTGTGTAACGCATGGCAATTTTAAAAGTAAAATCACTACTGAATTTTTTATCACCAGAAAATACTAACCTTAAACTGAAGTATCAAATGTGATTGGCACAGAACTTACACAATTCAATAGTAAGTAAGTAAACTTTATTTAGGCAGGTTAGTATGGAATGCCAGAACTGTCTTATGATACTTTTTTTTATTATATTGGGTGGTTATGTCATTATATTTAGTACTTATGTTATTATATTCAGTGATTAACTCATTATACTCGGTGCTTATTCCATTATACTCGGTGCTTATATCTTTATATGCGGTGCTGTCTTCGTTATATTGGCTGCTTATTCCATTATATTTGGTCCTTCCCTTGTTATATTCGGTGCTTTCTTTGTTATATTAGGTGCTTTTTTCATTATATTCAGTGCTGTTTTTATTATATTCGGTACTTTCTTCGTTATATTCAGTTCTAACTTTGTTTGGTGTTTCTTCATTATTACGGGTGCTAACACTATTATATTCGGTGCAAAGTCCATTATATTCGGTACTTCCTTGTTCGGTGATTACTTCATTATATTCGGTGCTTACTTCATTATATGCGGTGCTTTCTTTGATATGATCGTCACCAGTCTTCGCAAGGGGCTGTACAATTTGGAGGTAGTCTAGGGAAAGCCCGGAAAAACGGGTGTCACGAAAACTCAGACCCCTCGAAATTAAAAACTCAATTGTTATCACCTGAATTGCTCTATGGCCACAATGGGGCGAGATGTTTATCTACTCCGGTTTATGTTGTCACGTCGATCAAACGGTGAAAAACAAATATTTAACTTCTCAGGTTTATCGCTGTCGCGTCGGTCAGTGAAGTGAAGAACTAACAAGGTGAAGAACTAACAAGGTTTAGAACAGCAGCCAACACTGTTTTTCAAAACAGACCTTTTTTATGCAATGGTATGCAGCAAAAAAAATGCGTTGCGTGACTGTCGGCACATAAAAAGTCAACGCGTGAAAAGCATGTGAAGGTTGAACCGATTGAACCACCATGTCTGGTCTTGAAAGGCTATCTTTAAAACGGGGAATGGGGAATCAGGGAATAGGGAATCAGGGAATGGGGAATCAGGGAATGGGGAATCAGGGAATGGGGAATCAGAGAATGGGGAATCAGGGAATGGGGAATCAGGGAATGGGAAATCAGGGAATGGGAAATCAGGGAATGGGAATGGGGAACGGGGAATCTTTAAAAGCGAGAATCTTTAAAATGGGGAATCTTTAAAAGCAAGAATCTTTAAAATGGGGAATCTTTAAAAGCGGGAATCTTAAATGGGGAATCTTTAAAAGTGGGAAACTTTAAAATGGGGAATCTTTAAAAGCGGGAATCTTTAAAATGGGGAATCTTTAAAAGCATGAATCTTTAAAATGGGGAATCTTTAAAAGCGGGAATCTTTAAAATGGGGAATCTTTAAAATGGGGAATCTTTAAAATGGGGAATCTTTAAAATGGGGAATCTTTAAAAGCGGGGATCTTTAAAACGGGGAATCTTTAAAG